>NC_080162.1:79990512-80070550 GCF_950295315.1 Erinaceus europaeus
TAGTTAGTTTAAGATAAAGAAAGGACACAAAGCAATGCACCACCAACTATGCGATTCTACTTGTGTTTTGCCTATGTTGCTCTCATGTGGTGCCTGGAATAGAGCTCAGAGCCTCACACATGTATCTTCCAGGCCCCTAAGCCCCACCTCTAGCAGATGGCAAAACTAAGGCTCCAAGAGGTGGGGTCATCCAGAGCATGGCGCAGGGAGCTGGAAGGGCAGGCCAGGGTGTTGGGAGTTACTCTTCTAGGCAGCCTCCATCCCCCTCCTTCACCTATGTATGAGGGGTTCATCTAGGCTCCCTCAGATGGTGCCAGGGAAGCCAGCATTCTGAAGCCCTCCACAAATGTACTGAATCGCACTAGCATCCAGGACAAATTGTGGTGGCCAGAGCCTCCCAACGCAGGCAGGCCTGGATGAGCTCAGCACTACAGCGGCAGGGGTTGCAGGGCGGGCAGGGGAGGGGGAGGGGCAAAGTTGATGCTGATTGGTCAGTTTAAATTTGAATAGAAAGTGCTCAGCCTCTCATTTTCACTCTCTCTCTCTCTCTTTCTCTCTCTCTCCCCAGAACCCACCCCTGTCAGCCTGCTCTCTCACAGTCTCAGCTTTCCACCCCCTCCCTACCTCACCTCCTTAAAACTGCCGTCTTTGTGTTTCAGTTCCTAATCCCTAACAACCTGGGTCAAATTACAATTCATCTGAATTTACTGAGCTTTTCCTCACCCAACTCTACCCCCAATCTGGTGACTGGAATTCAAATATTCGCACAGTCATTCATCCTAGGAGCTGTCCAGTAGCTGAGGTGCACTTTAAACTTGGGAGACATAACCTCTGCAAGCTCATTTTTCTCATCTGTACAGAGATATAAAATCCTATTGTGCACTCAAGATTAAGGGCACACACTGCAAAAGGCTGCTACCCCCACCCTGAAACAGCATACAGGGGCCAAACACCAACACTTCTCTTGCCTCCAGCTCAGTTCAGATGTCACCCCATAGGAAGAATTCCTAGAACCGTAACTACTATAATCCCCCGACCACACCAGGTTAAACTGGGGGAGTAGGGGGCAAGCCCAGGTCCCAACTGAGTCCTTAGGCTCCTGACCACAGACAGGTAGGGTACACATCTCTTCTGCAGGACCCACCTAGCAGCCTCCAGCCCATCTGTCTCCTGTTTCCTGAGCTGCAAGGCAAGGTCAGTTTCTGTGACATGGAAGGCTCTGCCAATTACTTGCCAAGTGTCAGGGGTCAGTGGACAAGTACTTCCTTTCTCTGAGCCTCTCTTTCCTATCCAGAAAGTGGGAATATTAACAACAGTAAACAGAGATATTTTACCTACAGTCTAGTTTAATCCATCCTCATGGAGCCCTGTGAGGCAGTGGCTGCTGTGACACCCCTTTTACAAACAAGGACACTGACATTTAGATGATCTACTTAAAGTCATAAAATGAGGGCCCAGGTTTAAATTAGTCCCCTGTGATCCAGGTCCTTTCCAGTCCCCCTTAGTACAACAACAACAACAACAACAACAAAAAACCTCCGCAGAGCTGTGCTCAGCACAGCCAAACACCAAGTGTGTGGCTGATATTTAAACAGCAGCTGCTGTAAACAGGATTTGTATGATGAAAGCAGTGCTGATATCCTTGGTAGAAGGTCCATCCATTCACCAGGATGAGGCTGCTGAGGCCTAGTGAGGTTATGTAACTTGCCCAAAGACACAAAGACCAGGCTGACCTGGGCCCCACTCAGGGTTATTATGGCCATCTCTCGTCCTCCAACAAGGGAACCAGTGAAGGCTGTGGGAGGCCCTAGGCTTACCTTTACATCCTGCTCCAGGCCCCGGATGAGCTCGCCATCTACCTGTCCAGTCTGGGCAGCGCGGAGGCTGCGGCGCTCAGCTTTGCGCAGTCGGTACTGCAAGATGCGGCAGGTCTTGCTGGCCTGGTCCAGCTGCTGCCGCAACTCCTGCAGCTGATACACATCCTCCTCCATGTAGACATCCCGCATCTCCAGCATCTCTGCCCGCAGCTCCTCGATCTCATCCTGCAGAGAGAAGAGATGGTGAAGTGACTGGGCTCTGTGGCAGCAGTGGGTGAACCTGAGTGCAGTAGACTGATGGTGGCCCTCCAAAGTGATTATCCTGGGGTGTCTGGGTAGGTCCTTATAAAAGGGAGAGGCAAGGGTGTCAAGGTGGGAGTAGGTGAAAGATGTGTAGTCGGCCTTTGAAAGCTGGAAAAGGGAGTCTATTTTCCTCAGAGCCAAAGAATATAGTTCCAAGGACAGTTTGCTTTTCAGATTTCTGATTTCCAGAATCATAAATGATAATCTGGGATTGTTTTTAAGTCACTCATTGTGTGATCTGTCACAGGAGCAAATGGAAACTGATACACCAGAGAAGAGGCCAGAAAAAGAGGGCATCTAACAAGCATTTATGAGCACCAACTCTGTACCAGGTCCTGTGTCAGGCAGGGGGTACAGGGGGAGTACAGTGGTAATCAAGACAAAAGAGACCCCTCCTCTGTCTTCCGCTTGGAAACACACAGGAAGCCAATTTTTATCTGTGAAACATGATGAAAACAAAAAACAAAACCCTGGGTCACATGATAAAGTGATGCTGAGGTGATGTTAAGGAAGTCGCCTCTAAAGAAAGGACATTTGTGTCCTGAAAGACAACACAGAGAGTAGAGTGTGTGATCCTAACTTGGGCCCTCAGTATGCCACAGTAAATATATTTTCCCTTCTCTCTCCTCTCTGCCTTTCACCTTTTCTTTGAAAAATAAGGGGGTGGGGGGAGTGGGAAGAAATGTACCAGAAGCCATGAAATCATGTGGACACGAAGTCCCAGTAAAGCCCTATAGCAGGAAAGGAAAAATAAAGGGCTTTCAGGGGTTGGGAGGTAGCTCATCTGGTAGACCTCACACTTTCCTATGCAGTAGGGCCTACATTTGAGATCCAAGCACCATAGGGGGAGCGCCACAGGGGGAACACCATGCACAGTGGAAACTTCACCAGAGACAAGAAGTAGTGAAATTATGTAGGTGCAAAGCTATGTCAAATAAAAGAGAAAGAGAACATCTGAACAAACAAAAAAAGAGAGAGAGAGAGAGAGAAAGAGAGAAAAAAAAAGAACATTTGACCTGAGTCAAGAGGAACAACCTTATAGAGAGCTTTTTTGGGGGTCAGGTAGTGGACACCCCATTAATCACACATATTACCAAGCACAAGGAACCAGGTTTGAGCCCCTGCTCCCCACCTGCAGAGGGGACACTTCATGAGCAGTGAAGCAAGTGTGCAGGTATCTTTCTCTCCCCATCTCAATCTCCTCTCCCCTCTCAATTTCTCTCTGCCCTATCTAATAAAAATTAGAAAGAAAGAAAATATGGCCAAATGGCCACCGAGGGTGACGCCAGCACCCAGTGGCAAAAGAAAAAAAGGAATAAAAAAAGAAAGAAAGATTATTCCAGGCAGAAGGAAGACAGCGAGCAAAGGCTCAGGGGCAGAACATAGCTCAGTGTGGTAAGATACAGCAAGTTAGGATCAGGACAGCCATAGAAGTTAAAGCTGGGGAAACATACAGGCAGACTTCCAGGACCTTGAAAGGTGAAGTAAAAGAGCCTGGGTTTAGGATGGGGGTAGACAGCAGAATGGTTATGCATAGAGACTCTCATGTCTGAAGCTCCAAAGTCCCAGGTTCAATGCCCCTGCACTATAAGCCAAAGCTGAGCAGTGCTCTGGAAAGGAAAAAAAAAAAAGGAGTCTGGATTTTTTGGTTTTGATTTGTTTTCTGATGCAAGGGATTGAACTCAGGGCCTCAACACATGTTTAGCACATGCTCTACCACTACTGAGATGTATTCCTGGGTCATCGGTTTGGTTTTTAAAGGAAGGGGGTAGTGGTGATGACTTCACTTCCTCAGAGTCACTCCTACCTTCTCTGCCACAAGTTCCCAGATATCTCTCACTTCCCCTTTATTGCCCTGAATACATCTACATTAAAGAAATAAATGGCTCGTCTCTCAGAGCAACTGTGTCTGGAGAACTGACGCACATCTTCCTAGCTGTATCCCCCACACCCATCACAGGGTCCAGCATTCCAAAGGCTCTAAAAAAATATTAACTGTGTCAGTATATGTCTATATGGTTAAATAGACAGAGACACACCAATATGAAACAATCATTACATTCAGTGTGTAAGGGGCTGAGTGGGGAAGCCCAGAAGAAATGGATAAATATTGTGTTCAAGAAATGGATAAATATTGTGTTCAAGAACAAATACTGTTTTCAAATGTGAAAAGTGGGAGTAATATTACTGCTTTCAGTGTTGCTGGGTGATTAAATAAGATTGTGCACTAAAAAGAGAAACTGTCAGGAGGAATGGCTCATTATACTAAATGAATTCCTAAGGACCCAGGAAAAGTAAGAAGTTTGGGACTGTCCTGATATGAGCACAGAGTGGGTCAAGGACCAAAAACAATTTTGCAGGCTCTGGCAAGGGGTCCACAATATGGGGAGCTGGGTTAACCAGGCCTCTGAACCTCCCTTCTTCAAATAAGATAGGAACGGGCGCGAAGCGCAAGGACTGGTGTGAGGATCCCAGTTTGAGTCCCCAGCTCCCCACTTGCAGGGGAGTCACTTCACAAGCAGTGAAGCAGGTCTGCAGGTATCTTTTTCTTCCCCTCTCTGTCTTCCCCTCCTCTCTCCATTTCTCTCTGTCCTATCTAACAATGATGACATTAACAACAACAATAATAACGACAACAACAATAACAACAAGGGCAACAAAAAGGGAAAATAAATAATTTTTTTTTGGCCTCCAGGGTTATTGCTGGGGTTCGGTGCCTGCACTACGAATCCACTGCTCCTGGAGGCCATTTTTTTCCTTTTGTTGACCTTGTTGCTGTGTTTGTTGTAGTTGTTATTGTTGTCATAGCTGTTGTTGTTGTTGGATAGGACAGAGAGAAATGGAGAGAGGAGGGAAAGACAGAGAAGGAGAGAGAAAGAGAGACACCTGCAGACCTGTTTCACCGCCTGTGAAGTGACTCCCCTGCAGGTAGGGAGCCGGGGGCTCGAATCGGGATCCTTAGCCGGCCCTTGCACTTTGTACCACGTGTGTTTAACCCGCTGCACTACCACTCAACTCCCAATAAATAATTTTTTTTTAATTTAGGAAAAAAAAAAAAGAAGATAGGAATGACCTTGGGGTGTCCAGTGCCCCCTAAGATTAGGTGAACTAGTTTAATGGAGTCTAACCAAGCATACAATTAGTATAAAACTCAGAGATTTTTACAGGCATCTATCTCTCAAGTTGTTTTGAATTCATGGAGGGAGAGAGATCTGTTTCTCCCAGGCCCACTGAAAGAAGATACTGTCCACTGGACAGTCTAATCCCCACTTGCCACCACAATCCTTCTCTTAGGGATGGGTCCAGCTGTGCCCTAAAAACAATTTCCTGCATTGCCATGTACATGACCCAGACCCCCACTGAGTTGAAGGAAGCTTTGGTGTTATGGTCTCTTTCACTTTCTCTCTACCACTCTGTCTTTATCTAAAAATAAAAAATAATCATGTGAAATATTTAAAAGAGGAATCAGGTGGTGGCGCACCTGGTTGAGCACAAATGTCACAATGCAAAAATACCTGGGTTCAAGCTCCCAGTCCCCAAATGCAGAGGGGTGTCTTCACAAGTGGTAAAGCAGGTCTACAGGTGTCTCTCTCTTCCTCACTGTATCCCCATTCCCTCTTGTTATCTGGCTGTCTCTTTCAAATAAGTAAACTATATATATATTGCCTCCAAGGTAATCGCTGGGGCTCGGTGCCTGCACTACAAATTCACTAGTCCTAGAGGCCATTTTTCCCATTTTTGTTGCCCTTGTTGTTGTTGTTGTTGTTATTGCTGCTGTTGTTGTTGCTGGATAGGGGAGGGGAGGGGAAGACTGAAAGGGGGAGAGAAAGATAGACACCTGAAGACCTGCTTCACTGCTTGTGAAGTGACTCCCTGTGCAGGTGGGGAGACAGGGGCTTGAACCAGGATCCTTACACTGGTCTTTGTGCTTTGCATCATGTGTGCTTAAACCGTTGCACTACCACCTGCCGGCTCCCCAATAAAAAAAAAATTAATGTTAAAAAAATTAAAAAGAAGATGACTCCCACCAACACTAGCCTGCAGAGAAGCACTTCCTTCACCAGGACCCCCAACCTCCACCCAATATACACACTCACCACCCTACCACCATGCCAAGTGGACAGAACTAAAAGGGGAAAAGGAGGAAGTGGAACAGTCAATGATCACACCAGTTAAAGAAATGAGGAAGTGAAGAGTCCATACGCCATTTCAGCTGGTGGATTAAGGAAGTAGAAAGGAAAGAGCACTTGGGAAGTGCAGGCTAGCCAGCTAAATCCAAGCTAAGTCAGACTCCAGATGCTAGGTGAGCATCTCATTTTCTTTTATTTTTATTAGTGACTTAATATTGATTTACAAAATTACATGTCAAATGAGGTATAATTCCACACTGTGCCCCCCACCAGAGTTATGAATCCCCAATCCCTCCATTGCAAACTACTACAGTTCTCCCAAGGTTGCAGACATGGGTTAACTACCATCTCTACAACTATCTGTCTACATTTGTATATAATTGCCCCCTTTTTCTTTCAGGTCCAGTCCTCTCTTCCCCACCAAGCCACTCATGACCGTATTACTACATCCAAATGTTCCTTTCATTATTTTCTCTTTATACCAATAAAACCCAGTGGTGAAGAGGATGTGAAAAGTCTGAATGGACCCCTAGCTCAGAACTCATCTGAAAGACACAGAAGTTCATAATGGTAGGCTACATTAATAGGTATATCACATTTAGCTCAGGGCCACTGACATCCCTCTTCATAACATCAGAGTATTAGAGTGATTTTGGAAAGACTGCTTTTCTCCTTTTAATAATTTAAAAATATTTTTGTTTATTTTTAAATATCTTGATTTCAGTTTTTTAAATATTTTATTTATTTATTCCCTTTTGTTGCCCTTGTTGTTTTACTGTTGTAGTTATTATTGTTGTTGTTGTCATTGTTGTTGGATAGGACAGAGAGAAATGGAGAAAGGAGGGGAAGACAGAGAGAGGGAGAGAAAGATAGACACCTGCAGACCTGCTTCACCACTTGTGAAGTGACATCCCTGCAGGTGGCGAGCCAGGGGCTCGAACCGGGATCCTTAATGCCAGTCCTTGCGCTTTGCGCCATGTGTGCTTAACCTGCTGTGCTACCACCCAACTCCCTAATGATTTCATTTTTATGAGGGAGATATGGAGAGAAAGACACAGAAAGCTTTGGCTGATAGTGGTGCTGGAGATTGAACCTGAGACCTCAGAGCCTTAGGTATGAAAGTTTTTTTCAAATGCAACCAGTACCACCTCAACATGTTTCACTTCAGATTGTGTCCAGAGATGTCAGGCATGGAATATCAACTCTCCAGCTTCATGACTCTGCCATCAGGTTCCAGATGCTGCCATGATGCCAACAGGACTTCCCTGGGCAGACAACCCCACCAATGTGTCCTGGAATCCCGCCTCCCCAGAGTGCTGCCCCACTAGAGAAAGACAGAGACAGGCTAGGAGTATGGATCAGCCTGTCAACACCCATGTTCAGTGGGAAAGCAAGTACAGAAGCCAGACCTTCCACCTTCTGCACCCCATAATGATACTGGGTCCATACTCCCAAAGGGATGGAGAATAGGAGAGCTTGGGGGGGGGTGGTGGATGGGATAGGGAGTTCTGGTGGTGGGAATTGTGTGGAATTATACCCCTCTTATCCTATGGTCTTGTCAGTATATCCATTTTATAAATAAAAAAATTTAAAAAATTTTAACACTAAAAAAAAGTTTGTTTTTTTGCAAAACCACTATGCTATCTCCCCAGCCCTTAAATAATTACTTTTCCTACTGATAAAAATAGCATGTGATCGGGAGTTGGGCAGTAGCGCAGCAGGTTAAACGCACATGGCACGAAGCATAAGACCGGTGTAAGGATCCTGGTTTGAGCCCCCAGCTCCCCACCTGCAGGGGAGTCGCTTCACAGGTGGTGTCTATCTTTCTCTCCCTTTCTCTGTCTTCCCCTCTTCTCTCCATTTCTCTCTGTCCTATCTAACAATGACGATGACATCACTTACAACAATAACTACAATAATAATAAATAATAAAAAAACAAGAGCAACAAAAGGGGAAAATTAAATTTAAAAAATTTTTTTTAAATAGCATGTGATCATAGAGACAGTGTTTTGTTTGTTTATTTGTTTTGTTTTTAGAAACTGAAACAGGAAGAAGAAAGCCAGAGCTGAGCAGTGCTCTGGTTAGAGAGAGAGAGGAGAAGGAGGAGGAGGAGGAGGAGGAGGAGGAGGAGGAGGAGGAGGAGGAGGAGGAAGAAGAAGAAGAAGGAGAAGAAGAAGAAGAAGAGGAAGAAGAAGAAGAAGAAGAAGAAGAAGAAGAAGAAGAAGAAGAAGAAGAAGAAGAAGACAGATACCTCCAATTCTGTTTCTTCACCACTCATGAAGCGTCCCTCCTACAGGTAGGGACTGGGAGCAGAGACAGTTTTGAAAATACAGAAAACAGTGGTCCAGGAGGTGGTGCAGTGGATAAAGCATTGGACTCTCAAGCATAAGGTTCTGAGTTCAATCCCCGACAGCACATGTACCAGAATGATGTCTGGTTCTTTCTCTCTTTCTCTCTCCTCCTATCTTTCTCATTAATCAATAAATAAAATATTTAAAAAATAAAATACAGAAAACAGGATTGGTGAGACAGCACACTGGTTTTGCACCAAGCTTTTATATACAGAGGTTCCACATACAAACCTTAACTGAGCTCTAAGTTAAAGCTGAGCAGTGCTATGCACTCTCACTCATCACAATAAGTAAAACAATTTAAAAAGAAATACAGAAACAGGTCATACATAATTCCTCTATGGTCCTGAATCACTGTGGTTCTCTAAGATTAGTCCTTCAACTAGTAGCATTAGTATCACAGGGGGACTTGCCAGAAACCCACGACCTCAAAAGAAATCTATTAAATCAGTAATTCTGGAGATGGGATGTCTGAGTAACTCTAATGCAGAATGTTTCCTTCCAGTCTTTTTCCCTAAAAGGCAAAGAGTCATGTGTCTCAGCACAAATCTCTCGCCAGGCCTTGACACAGGCGGAGCTTCAATAAGCATCTATTGAATGAATGACTGATTTTTCTCACATGCGCAGCTGTCTCTCCAGGCCCTGTCCTTTACCACAACCAACCTCTGAAAATGCAGGACATTGCATTCATGTCAGTCCCATCTCTCCACAGTGACCAAGGGGCCCAGGCTGGGGTGGCAGGGGGTGGGGGAGGGTGTCCCAGCTGCAGGCAGAATGCATGTCAGTCCCTCCTGGCACAGCCCACATGAGAGGGGGAGTCCACAAAGGCCAGCTTGTGACTAGCACACAGGCTGGGTCTGCTGGGGTGTGGGCAAAAGAGCCTGTGAAGGGGAGACTTAGCAAGCACTGGGCCTGAGCTGAGCGCAGGAAAAGAGGCTTCTGGATGATGAGGAGAGGTCCCTGCTTTAATCCAGGGGTTCTCAAACTTAGATGGGTCGCCTATCATCCTAAGGCTCCTCAGTCATGCAGTTGTAGCTCCAGAAAGCTCTTCAGTGACTGTCACCTACCTTCCCCCTCCCCCCATGGAGGAGGTGGATGGAGTCAGTGGGGGGAGGGACTTGCTCAGGCTGCTTCTCTCCCACCTTCCCAGGTCCCCACCAGCTGGAAGTAGAAAGGGAGGGGCTCCATTCCACTGGACTCAGCAGACCTAATGACTACACAGCAGAACTGCTGGAGGTCCTCCCCAGCACCAGAGGGAGAAATAACAAATTTCATCCTCCACCATAGGCAGTAGTAAAAGACCATAATGTCTGCCAGTCAGCCTCAGAGTCTGGGGGCCCAAATTCTCAAATCCACAGTCAGAAAAGCTGTCCTAAAGAAGTTGTGAAAGGTACCCAGACCAAGCAGAAACTACCCAACCCTCCATACCCATTCCCTCTTGACCAAATCTCTTCTTCTTGACACTTAACCTGATCATCCACCCAGCAATGAACATGGGAGTGAAGAAGGGGGTAAAGAACTCTCACCCTGGGAACTGGGCACTCACCCTGTTGCTGCCTAAGTAGCCAGACTTTCCTTTTAAAAAGAAAATGTTTAGTTGGCTGATTACAGAGGTAATACCTGTTTGTTGAAAAAAACAAAAGCAGACAGCTATTTCCTCTCCTGGTTCCCACTGGAGCAAGCCCTTAGTCCTACTCTCCTCCTACTTCTGTCCCACACCTGCCTGCTTTCATCCTCTGTCCTCTACATCCAGATATTCCAAGACAAAGAAAACAAACAACAACAACAACAACAAAAAACTACCACATATAGGTGTCCGAGCACAGTAATTTAATCCTTTTACTAGTCCTGGGAAGTAGGTTCTAAAAATGTTGCCATTTTTCAGAGGAGGAAACTGAGGCTGAGAATTTGCCCAGAGTTGCTCAAACATAGGAATGATGGAGCTGGAATCCAAAAAGGCCCAGTAAGGCTGGACCAGTACATTATTTTTTTTAACTTATTGTTGTAGTTATTATGTTGTCGTCACTGTTGTGTGACAGAGAGAAATGGAGAGAGGAGGGGAAATAGAGAGGGGGAAAGATAGACACCTGCAGACCTGCCTCACCGCTTGTGAAGAGACTCCCCTACAGGTGGAGAGCCGAGGGCTCAAACCGGGATCCTTACGCCGGTCCTTACACTCACTTGCACTTAACCCTCTGTGCTACTGCCCAACTCCCCCAGTACATTATTAACTGTCTGCTATCTACTCCCAGCTTTGCTCAGGCATTGCCTCTGTTAGAATAGCCTTTGCCAGGCCAACTTGTAATTATCTCTTCAGAACATTCCTTCCCCTTCAATCTGATTCAAACCACACAATGAACTCCACTTTCTCTTATGCTAATATCTTCACATCTCATCTGTCTGTTTTCTTATCTATCTTCCTCTGAGAGCTGGGGGGAGGGCAGGTGCAAGGTCTGACTCTTGTGTGGTTCTGAGCACTGTCCAGGACAGGATGTGGTACAGAGCAGGCACCCCTCACTGCCTACAGATGGATGACTGAATGAATAAAAGGATAAGTATGGCTTCTGCCCTATCTAGTCTTTTCTTACAGGTTGGAATGGACAGACTTTTATAATCCCAGCCCTACATCAACTGCAAAGAGTCAGAGGGAGGGCTAGGAAGGGCTGGGGATGTAGCAGTATGGTTACTAAGAAGACTTTCACAGTGTAGTCCGGGAGATAGAGCATTTGACTCTCTCTCTCTCTAATTATCTTTATTTTATTTATTGGAATTGAGCTAGCCAGAAATAAAGAGGGAAGGGGTTGAGAGAAAGGGAGAAAGACAGAGAGACACCTGCAGCACTGCTTCACCACTTGTGGGCTTGAACCTGGGTCTTTGTGCTCTGTGACATGTGTGCTCAACCAGGTGCACCACCATCTAGCCCCAAGCACTGGACTCTCAAGCATGAGGTACTGAGTTCAATCCCTGGCAATACATGTACCAGAGTGATGTCTGATAGCCTCTCTCTGTCTGTCTCTCTCTCTCTCCACCTATATTTCTCACTAATAAATAAAAATCTAAAAAATAATAAAACAAAAATAAGACTTTCATTCCTGGGGCTCCCGAGTTCCAGATTCTATCTCCAACACTACCATAAGCCAGAGCTAAGTAGTGCACAGGTAAAAAAAAAAAAAAAAAAAAGGAGTTAAGAAAGAAAGAGAGAAAGAGAAAAAGAAAAAGTCAGGAGTCTGGCAGCTCCAAAGCTGGCCTCAGACCCCCATTCCATCCCAGAATGATAGGCAGGGTCTGTGTATACAGGCAACCTCAAGCTCACCTTCTCACTATCTGATAGCCTGCATACTGCATCTCTATTTACTGCTGCTCTGATGACCCACAAAATCAGTTTTCAGGAAGCAGCCTCTCAGAGGGCTGACCTGCTCCCTGCAGCCGATTGGTTCCCAGAAACCCTGGGGGAACTGGCCAGGAAGAGTATCTTGGTCTCTGCTGGGTTGGAGAGCCAAACATGAGCTCACACTCCTGCTAATAATAGCTAGATTTTGCGTGGAAGTAAAGGGCTTCATGATTTACAAAAACATTCCATCTGAATCATCTTTTGGGTCCTCAGGATAGGAATCACCATCCTTGTTCTAAAGGCAAGGACCTCAGAGAAGCACAGGGACGGTGAGCTGGGGCCAAGGTCACACACAGAGGCCTCCGAGCAGCACTCAGACTGGAAACTTGAGGTTCCTTCAATCATTCAAGGAGTCCATGAATTTGGATTGGCAGAAAAAAAAAAAACATAATTCTAGTTTCAGTAACCTCTAACTAAAACCTAACATTTTCTTTCTTCATTTTTTTTTTATGCCACCAAGATTATCACTGGAGCTCAGTGCCAGCACTAGAAATCCACCGCTCCAGATGGCCACTTTATTTTTCTATTTTACTGGATAGGACAGAGAGAAATTGAGAAGGAAGGGGGAGATAGAGGAGGAGAGAGAGTGGTCCAGGAGGAGGCACACTGGATAAGGCATTGGATTCTCAATCATGAGGTCCCGAGTCAATCCCTGGCAGCACATGTACCATAGTGATGTCTGGTTCTTTCTCTCAGATCTTTCTCATGAATCAATAAATAAATTCTTAAAAAAAAAAAAAAAAGGGAATTGGGTGGTAGTGCAGCAGGTTAAGTGCACTTGGCGTGAAGCACAAGAACTGGCATTAAGGATAATAATTTGAGGACCCCCTGGCTCCCCACCTGCAGGGGGCTCACCTCACAAGTGGTAAAGCAGGTTTGTAGGTGTCTATCTTTCTCTCCCTCTCTGTCTTCCCCTCCTCTCTCCATTCTCTATGTCCTATCCAACAACAGCAATAATAGGGAAACTTCCATAGGAGGGGATGGGATACGGAACCCTAGTGATGGGAATTGTATGGGATTGTACCCCTCTTATACTACAACCTTGTTGATCATTATTAAATCACTAATAAAAAATACAAGACTTTAAAAAGTAAAGAAAAAGGGGGTCGGGCAGTAGCACAGCGGGTTAAGCGCACATGGCACAAAGCACAAGGACCAGCCTAAGGAAACCTGTTCAAGCCCCCGACACCCCACCTACAGGGGTGTCATTTCACAGGTGGTGAAGCAGATCTGCAGGTGTCTATCTTTCTACTCCCCTCTCTGTCTTCCCCTCCTGTCTCCATTTCTCTCTGTCCTATCCAACAATGAAGAAGACATCAACAACAACAATAACTACAACAACAATAAAAAAAACAAAAACAAGGGCAACAAAAGGGAAAATCTAAAAAAAAAAGAAAGAAAGAAAAGGGAGTCAAGTAGCACAGCAGGTTAAGTGTACGTGGCTTGAAGTGCAAGGACCGGTGTAAGGATCCTGGTTTGAGCCCCCAGCTCCCCACCTGCAGGGAAGTCATTTCACAGGCAGTGAAGCAGGTCTGCAGGTGTCTATCTTTCTCTCCCCCTCTCTGTCTTCCCTTCCTCTCTCCATTTCTCTCTGTTCTATCTAACAACAATGACATAAATAACAACAACAATAATAACTACAACAATTAAAAAAAAAACAAGGGCAACAAAAGGGTAAATAAATAAATATAAAAAAGTTTTTAAAAAGTAAAGAAAAAAAAAAGGAACGAAGGAACGAAGGAAAGAAAAGCGCAAGGACCAGAGTAAGGTCTGCAGGTGTCTATCTTTCTCTCCCCCTCTCTGTTTTCCCCTCCTCTCTCCATTTCTCTCTGTCTGAACAACAACAATAAAAACAAGGGCAACAAAACGGAAAATAAATAAATATAATAAAAAAATATTTTTTTAAAAAAGAAAAGAGGCTCCAGATGCATGGATCTGATGGCTTGGTTAGTGGGAGTAAATGTTAAGTTCTCCTGAGCTGTGAGTCTGAAGACAAAAGGCAGTGAACAGGAGACCCCTCTATGGAAACTAAGTACTTTTTTTTTTGTCACCAGGGCTATCACTAGGGCTCGATGCCAGCACTACAAACCTGGCATCCTTTTTTCGTTTTTCATTATTTGATAGAATAGAGAGAAACTGGGGGGGGGGGGTAAAGATAGAAAGAGAATGAAAGACTCCTGCAGACCAGCTTCATCATTGGTGAAGCTTCCCCCTGCAGTTGGGGGGGAGGGTTGAATCAGGGTCCTTGCTCATGGTAATGTGTTCACTTAACTAGCACCACTGCTTGACCCCCAACAAACCAAGTTTTAATGGGTTCTTCCAACCCATCAATAGCTTCTAGCTGATCCTAAAATAACCGGAAGAAAAAACTAGGTGGCAGAAGATTCCTAAAGACAGGAGCAGGTCTCTTCTTATCAACCACCAAGGGAGAGTCTCTTCCAGAGCAATGGTTCCCTGACTTTGTTCCACCCAAGAATTAACCTCCAAGGACTAGAGTGATCCCTTGCAGGCCCTTGCTCATTCAGTGCCCCAGAAAGCTCTAGCATGGGCCCTGAAGATGATATTCTACAAACCCTAGTACATAAAAAACCTGAGTCAGGAGCAGTAAGCCTGCTTCAGTCCATCCAACTCCCCCAATGACTCTGTACTGCCTGGGTCTTCCTCCACTCTGTACCCATCTCCTGCCATCTCACTTCTCCATCTCAAGTGCCACCTCCACCAAGGAGTCTTCCTGGACACCCCAGGGCCCTCTTATTTTGTCTGAACAAGTAATGACTACCCTTCATGGGACAGATTCATCACCAAATTATTGGAGTTAATCCTTACAATGAGCACTCTGCTTCCCATTGATTTATTTATTTGTAATGGAGAGAGAGAGAGAGAGAGAGAAAGGAAGGAAACTAGAGCATCACTCTGGCACATGCAAAACTATGGATTTAACTAGGGATCTCATACTTTTAAGTCCAGCACTTCAGCCACTGCACTGCATCTTAGGCCACTACATCAATTTATCAAGCAAGACTATAGGAACAGAAAATAGTCCAGTGATTGGAGTTAGGGTTGGAGACAGGAACTGACTACAGGAGAACTACAACAAAAAAAATCGGGGGTGGCAGGGGAGTTAATTCTATTTGGTGGTAGTTACAGAACTATACGCATTTGTGGAAACTGACTTTACTGTATGCAAAGTACATGATCCAAAAGCAAAACCAATGCTGACCCCGCCCAGCTCTCCATCTTCATTCCCCTCGCCCCTGCTCTCATTGGCTGAGCTCCAGGTCACTGTGATGAGCCTCAAGTCCCAGTACAGCAAATCCCTGGCCTGCATCCCTGTAGAATCCAAACGTTACCCACATGCATCACCTCCTCCCCATATACAGGGATCTAATCAGCCAATCCACAGCCAGACCCAGAAAAAAAAACACAGACCTAAGCTGAGGGGCCCAGAACCTTCCCTCTGCAGGACAGCAAGCACTTCACAGAGAAACAGAAGGCTCTCCCTGGCCTGCCTTCTTCCATACTTTGGCCACCATAGTCCACCTCTTGGGTCAAAGCCCAAGCTGCCTGCCCATCTGCCACCCTGGCTCTAGCTGGGCCGCTCATCCCAGCCTGGAAGGGCCAGCCTACAGGGTGGGTCAGCAGTAGCCACAGGGGCAACTAGCCAAACCCCCACCCACAACTCCAGAGAGGCTAGGTCAGCCATCTGTTGTCCTTCTGCCTATCCCTATGGGTCTGTCAAGGCTCCAGATGAGATCATCACACTTGGACCCCAGGGAGGACAGAAGGCTCCACACAGCTCCACTCCCCATCCCTCCAACTCAAAAGCAAAGACTGAGTTTAGCAGCCAGGGGTGAGGGACAGACAAACACTCAAAGACTCTGTAAGACACTGAAGTCTACAGAGGGACTAGAGACAATCTCACAGTCCCCCAGAGAGTCCATAGCCTCCTCCAACTCAGAGCTCATTTGAGCCTAGCACCCTTGGGTGAATACTGGGCTCCAGTTCTGGGGGAGCCAGGGTCAAAAGCACTGGAGAAGGAGGGCTGGCAGGTCCAGCCAGACACACCACACAGCACCTCTGCTCCAGCTGGCACTGAGGCTGCCCTGTCCTCATGGCCTGCAGGGTCACAGGGAAGACAAGGGCCTGGACTTGCCTCTCCAACACCAGCAAATATTCCGCCTGTACCTGCACATGCCAGGCAGCCACAACTCACTACAACCCCCAGCAGCCCCCAAATGGCAGGAAGGGAGGAGCCCAGGTCAGAGGGGTCAAGTATGCTGCCCAAGGTCACACAGTAGGTGGCGTAGCCTGGGTCTAAGTCCATTTGAATATCTGTAAAGTGAACCTGGCACAGCTCTGTACACTAGACACTTCCTTGGCAGAGAGCTCAGTGTACGTGTGCGTGCGTGTGCGTGTGTGTAGATGCCCGGCGGCCACTGAGCCAGTTCCATTTCAGGTCTCACCCACACAGCAGGGAGGGAGACACACACACCCTGCTGCTCGGAGGGGGGCCTTGCAGTAAGGACACCACCAGTGTCCCTCTTGTCCTTTCTGCATGGACAGGAAGGAAGACAGCATTTGGATCTGGATATGTTTAAAACATCCCCCAAACAACCTCTGGGCTGCAGCCAACTCTGAGCCGGGAGAGAGCAAGGCTCTGAGGTCTTCAGGGAGGAGAAAGGTTGGGTGTCAAGGGAGCAGCTCTAGACCACACAGGCTGAAGCTCCCGTAAACCCCCTCGTACACACCCCCACACCACACACCCCCAGCATATAATATCACCAAACATTCATCCGTGCCACTCCCCACTGCCCAGCCTCCTGGAACCAGAGCACCATGAGACCCCTGTCTTTCTGCATCTTGCCACCTTGAGACTGTGGGATGTCTGGCAAACCTCTTAACCTCTCTGAGTCTGTTTCTACCTCTACAAAAGGAAAGAAATCTAAAGGAGCCTAAAGGAAGCTGTCTGCTGTCTAGCAGAAGAGCCTAGTCTGAAGCAGCCAGGGGAGTTGTTGCTGAATCTGGAAGCAGGAAGGTAGAGGAGGAAACGGGGGGGGGGGGGGGGGGCGTGGTAAAGGGAAAAAGCACTAGACCCAGGCTCGGGTGTGGAGCACACAGCTACAGCTGGGAGCTGGGAAGCCAATGGCTGCTCAGGCACTTGGGTTGTGACTGGGTGGGGCTAGGAGAGGAGAGGCTGATGCAACTGACCTACAACATCCTGAGCTGATCAGAGGGCAAAGCCAGGGTAAGATCATTAGTTAAGGGACCCTAAATACTTTCTTTACTGGAACCTGAACTTCTCTTTGTGACCTATGCAATGATAGCTTATTCAGCTTTATTTGATTTGATTTTTGAGAGATAGGCAGAGAGAGAGAGAGAGAGAGAGAGAGAGACAAACACCAGAGCACTGCTCAGCTCTGGCTTATGGTGGTATAGGTGACTGAACCTGGGACTTGAGAGCCTCAGGCATAAGAGTCTGTTTGCATAACCATTATGCTATCTCCCCTGACCCTTTTATTTTTTAATGTTTTATTTACTTATTTTATTTTTTGGATAGAGAGGCAGAGATCGAGAAGGGAGAGATAGGGGGAGAGAGACAGAAACACCTGCTTCATCATTCATGAAGCTTACCCCCCTGCAGAGGGTAAGCAGGAGTTGAACTCAGGTCCTTGCACATTGTGCCATATGTGCATTCAATCAGGTGTGCTACCACCTGGCCACTCACCTTGATTTTAGAATGATTGGCCCCAAAAATAGCCCTTGTCATCAGCAAAGCAGTATCCCAAGTTACAGAGTCTATGGCACTTGTCCCCCGGACTAACAGAAGCCTGTTTGGAAAAGTCAGACATGGGATAAGAGGGGAAGAAGGAACTAGATAAGAAAGATATGCTGGGGGGCCCCCACGGTATAAGTCAGCTCCACACTCAACACCCATGCCCTTACCTCAAGTCAAGCCTCAGACACAGCCTCTGCTGTCAAGGACCAGGGCATATGGTTGGTGAAAAAGAACAGTTGGAATGGAGCCCACAAATATGAGTGGTGAAAGCCAGGAGCTGCTGAATCCATACTGTGAGCCAGGCCCTGGCTAACTCTTACATGCTTGTTTCTCTTACTCTTCAGTTCATGGCAGGGTACCCCATTTTGCAGATCTGGAAATTGAGGCTCATTCAGAGCCAGGAGTCAAGCCCAAGTCAGCCTGGATAGAGACTGAAGAGCTCCTTGCATCTTGGATGTGGGTGAAGGAACAGGCTGGCCTATTGCTTCCATCTTCTTTGACTCCCTGCCCCTTGTAGGCGAGGTCAGCACAGCACCGCCCTGTGGGCATCCAGTGAATTCCAAGGTCAGACTGGCCAGGCACACCCCAGGGATTCTTCCCCACCCAGCTCCAAATTCTTTTTGGCATCACAGGGCACAGAATGTGACTGCAGATGAGATCACGAGCCTGGGGCACCAGCAAACGACTTTAGTAATAACCTTGAGTGCTAGTCATATTCCAGCCTAGAATTTGGCTCTTCCCTGAGGAATTAATTTCCTCTGGCTCAGAAGTGACACAGGAGGGAGGAAGCTCCCTTCCTTCTTCAGTGCCAGAGTGGTGCTGAGTATTTATCCTTGTAAGAGCCTGGCAAAAAAGGAATTTAGCTCCCATTTCACAGACAGGAAAACAGACTTCATGAGGAGAACTGCACATGGAGATCATGCACTGAGAGGTGGTAACAAAGCAAGGTTTGACCCCAGAGTTGACCCCAGTTGTAATTTGTCCATCAGACTACAGCCTTGCTTCCCTCCCATCCTGGGGCTCTGAGACAGATCAGACCCTGTGCTTTTGGCACATGGAAAAGAGGTAACTCCTGGGGCTAGAGAAAGAGCACACCTAGTAGGGCCCTGCCTTGCAAACACCTGCACCACATGAAGTGCCACACCAGGGGAGGCTCCAGTGTTGAGATGTCTCTCCCTGTCTTTGCCTTTCTCTGTGTATCTGAATGAAAAAGCAGCCCCAGAGCAGTAAAAATCTCAACACCCCCCTCTCCCACCCCTCTCTCTCTCTCTCTCTCTCTCACACACACACACACACACACGCACACACGCACGCACGCACGCACGCACGCACGCACGCACGCGCGCGCGCACGCGCATCACCTAGCTTTTCATTAGCACAGCCATCTCCCAGCAGTGTTCATGCTGCTTCAACTCTGTTCAGCATATACTGCCCTTCCCAAGCAGGCCCAACAGCTCTTTCCAGCCTCTCCCTCACCACTGCCCCCCAAGTTCCACGTCCTAGTTCCATCTGCAGACCCCAATCACTGCTTTTTCATTCAATCATGTGACACACACCATCTCTCCCACCCCTCTGCCAGGTGGAAACAAGGCCTTGCACATCACCGGTTCACCACTCCAGACCACTTATTTCATTCAGGTGGGGTGGAGGACAGACACTGCAGCACCCAAGTTTCCTTGGCTACTACAGCACCCTCCGTGTGGTGCTGGGCCTAGAACCTGGTCATGTACATGGCAAGGCATGCACCCTACCTGGTGAGTTATCTCTCTGGCCCCAAATATTTATTGAGCCCCTACAGTGTGCTGGGCACTGTTCTAGAAGTTGGGCATAGAGGCAACTACTTAACGTTAATGCTTTGCTCTAATGTCTCTTCCTCCAGGGAGCCTTCCAGTCCCCTGCTCCGAATGCCCACATCTCCACCAAGCTCCTCTACCGTGGCCTCTTTCATCATTTCCCAGGCAAAACTGGGTGGCCTTTACAGACTGGAATAAGGCCCTTCACAGCACCCAGCAAAGGGAGAGGGGGAGGGGGAGGCAGATGCGGGTGAGCAGGAAATTCCTAGGAGATTAGAAGGGAGTTGCCCCTGGGCAGTATTTCTCCTGCATGCAGCCCTGACAATTGCTCCATTACACTCAATCCACTGGGCCCAGGTCCAAGTGTTGGGCATCAGAGGCCTGAAGGTCTTTGGTGCAGCTTCTCCTGGCTTGGGGAATACCCAGCCCCTCAGGCACCTACCACCCAGTTCCCAGGCAGGTCTCTCGAGTCCTCAGATGCAGAACCCTTGTCCTTGTGTCATGCCATGCCAGAACTAATTCCCACCATGCTCCTCATGAGTCCAAGCAGCCTAGCAGAGAAGCTGAACACAGTGGTTTGTACACATTTGTTCCAATGAGACACGGACCAGGATTTCCTGTGTTTCTGTGTGGGTGAAATGTCACCGCCAGCGTGTCTGGGTACCCTGGTTTGTGGGTCTCCGGCTCCTGTCAGCAAGCACTACATGCCTGGCACTGGAATGCTTAAGTGCCCAGGGCTGTGCTTCCTGTGTCTGTGTGTGCCTGTCCTCGTGGGTGTCTTTCGGAGTGTGCATCTGCGAACCCCATCCCTCTGCTGTTCTCTGTAGAAGAGGCACTGGCTTATCTGGGTAGGAGCTTCCGTCTGTGCCTGCCTGGCAGGGGTGGATCTGTGGATTTCTGTGGGTGCCAGCGCCTGTGTGTAATGAGTCTGTGTGGGTTTGTGTGTGTGCCTGCATAACTGTGTACTTCCGATGTATCTGAAGGCATTTCCAGGCTGTGTCCATCTCTGAGCCTCATGAGAGGTTTTGGGGGTGTGAGATGCATATGTGAAGCTGTTTCTCAGCTGGAGGTCTCCTGAAGGATGACATGAATCTCAGTCAGCCCAGCTGGTAGTATGTGGGTGTGAAGAGACCAGAGGGTCTATGTACTCCTCTTAGCCTGCATCTTCTTTAACATGTCTGGAGCTGTCTGTGCTTCCGGGAAGCATACAACATAAGCCAGTCACTGGATGCATATGTGAGACTTATGACAGTGGTGTGGGTTTCTGAGCATGAGCTGTGAATATGTGTTTTTTGTGTGCAAGATTGTGCCCAGAGACACAGCTCTACCCCCTGTACTCCCCTTATGAGGAATTCTGGGAGTCCTGGCAGCTCCACAGTGCCCCCAGGCCTCAGCAACTGCTGCCTCACATTTTCCATCTCATTTTCCATCTCACTAGAGCTGCTCCCTTCCCCCACAACAGGCAAACTGCTTAAGATTCTTAAAGATCGGGAGTCGGGCTGTAGCGCAGCGGGTTAAGCGCAGGTGGCGCAAAGCACAAGGACTGGCATAAGGATCCCGGTTTGAACCCCGGCTCCCGACCTGCAGGGGAGTCGCTTCACAGGCGGTTGAAGCAGGTCTGCAGGTGTCTATCTTTCTCTCCTCCTCTCTGTCTTCCCCTCCTCTCTCCATTTCTCTCTGTCCTATCCAACAACGACAACAACAATAATAATAACTACAACAATAAAACAACAAGGGCAACAAAAGGGAATAAATAAATAAAAGAAAAAAAAAGTATAAAAAAAAAAGATTCTTAAAGATCCAAAATCTCAGGACAGCTTCTTCCAGGTCACTTCTCAACTACCCCAGGGAAGGCTGGGACTCAGTGCCGGGTCTGGCCAGGAGCTCTGCTGACCCTGGTGGCCATTCCTCCACCCACAACCAGTGACAGCTAGATTGGAGTCCTTACCCTACAGTTTTGGGAGCTGGAAGGGTTTCACAATTTGCCCACTACTGCATCCAGACATCTATTCAATAATATAGGAATTGGTACCCAGGAGATGCTTGGAAAACATGTATTGAATGAATGAATGGCAATGACTGGAATAGGCACTAACATTTACTGTGCATTTAATCTGTGTTATCAAACTAAAATGGTTTCCCATAACTACGAGGTAGGCATGCTTATCCCTCACTTTACATACTTTTACTATTACTTTATAGGGGCTCAGAAAGGCTAAGTATCTTATAGAGCTTGTAAGTGGCAAAGCCATGCAAGAAGACTATTCTGTGAAACTCAGACATAGGCTTCCTCCCGCATGGAAAAGGACTACAGAAAGGGAGCTCCCTCAGTCAGTCATCTGGTGAAGGTCTTAGCTATATCATCTGTGTAACTGTGCACTGTTACTTGGCCTCTTGATTTCCTCATCTGTCAAATGGGCCTGATACTCCTCATAGTTGCACTATGAAGAACAGAGGGCTTTCTTAACCCAAAGCCTGACATAGTAGAAGTGATCGATCCATAGTTAGCAGCATTTATGAGACAAAAGACAGAGAAGCACTAAGATCAATGGTCTGGGGCTCCCAGGCCAGCTCTATTGTTCTATCACTCTGCGTTCCAGTCTATTATATTACCCGGAAAGATGGACCCAAACCACCACCATGCCCCAGGACTTCAAATCTCTCTGAAGTCACACTCTGCACTGACTCAAGGTACATACTGGAGATGTGGAACTCAATTGGTCACAAAATGCTTTCTTATCTATTCCTAGGAAGGCTCTAACATTGCTAGGAGGCTGCCCAGGGAGGTTCCTTCATCATCATTATGCAGCTCAGAAAGATCAAGTGACTTGTCCATGGTCATACAGTAAATGGCAGAGGCAGGTCTCAAGGGCAGAACTTTGGGCTCCAAATCTTAGATTCTTCTATCCAAAGCATGTGGGTTCCCAGCACAACATGATAGATATCTGACAATGGTGATAACGAGCTGGAAGACCTCAGACCACTGGGGTTTGAAGCCCAAACACAGTTGATGTGTCTGCTCTGCAACTAAAGTTGCATATTAAAAAATTCAAAATAGGAGGGCCAGGTGGTAGCTCAGCGTGTTAAGCGCACATGGCACGAAGCACAAGAAGCGGCATAAGAATCCCAGTTCGAGCCCCCAGCTCCCCACCTGCGGGGGGGTCGCTTCGCAAGCAGTGAAATAGGTCTGCAGGTGTCTGTCTTTCTCTCCCCCTCTGTCTTCCCTTCCTCTCTTGATTCCTCTCAGTCCTATCTAGCAATAATAACAGCAATAACAACAAGGGCAACAAAATGGAAAAAATGGCCTCCAGGAGCAGCGGATTCGTAGTGCAGCACCAAATCCCTGTGATTACCCTGGAGGCAAAATATATATATACAAAATAGGGGGCCAGTGGTAGTGACCCTGGTTGAGCACACATGTTACAATGCACAAGAACCCAGGTTCAAGTCTCTCCAGTCCCCACCTTCAGGGGGAAAGCTTTACGAGTGGTCTGCAGTTGTCCATCTTTCTCTCCCTTTCCATCTCCTCCCTCCTCCCTCAATTTCTCTCTGTCCTATCCAATCAAATGGAAAAAAACAGATGCCATCAGTAGATTCAAGTGCTGGTAGTAAGTCCCAGCGATAATCCTGGAGGCAAAATACTAACAATAATAATAATACAAAATAAACTTAAAAGAAGGAGGAGGAAGAGGAGAAGAAGAAGAAGAATTCTTAAGCTTCAAAAGTTAATAACCTTCAGACTTTCTTGTCTGGGAAAGACTCCAAGGTCAAGTAGTTCAAATAGTCACCACATAAATCTCCTTCTGAATCCTTCTTGAGTTATCACAACCACCAACAGTTTATAAACTACTTTCCACAAACCTTATGTCTTTAGTTGAACATGTCACCAAAACTGGGTAAGTGGCAGCAAGTTCACTCCCTTCTTTGCAGCAGCTTCTTCTATCCTTCTATTGAGATAGTTGCCCCATTTATAATTTCCCCACTTGAGCCCCAGAGCAGCTCTCATGCAACAGGAGTCTGCTATCACCCTCGACACACTCCCTAGTTGAGTTCTCATTGCCCCCCCACCCACCCACCCACTAGGAGGTGAGCCTGGACAGCCTCCATCCTCTGGATTCAGTGGAACTATGGGGCTCCCCTCAACCCAATTAGGAGGGACCCTTCAGGGGGACATGCAAGGGATCTGGAGTCCTCCAAGTAACCCAGATTCTACACCTTAGAAGCAGAGTGGTCCCAGGGGCAAGAAATGTGTTAAGAGTGTAATGCACTCTGTTCAACCCCTGGCTGCCTAGAAATGGCCGTGCAGGGGGCCAGGCAATAGCACAGAGACCGAAGCACAAGGACCAGCATAAGGATCCCAGTTCCAGTCCCCGGCTCCCCCACCTGCAGGGGGGACTCCTCACAAGCGGTGAAGCAGGTCTGCAGGTGTCTATCTTTCTCTCCCTCTCTCTGTCTTCCCCTCCTCTCTCAATTTCACTCTGTCCTATCTAACAACAACAACAGCAATAGCAACAATAACAACAGCAACAAGATAGGAAAAAATAGCCTCCAGGAGCAGTGGATTCGCAGAGCAGGCACCGAGCCCCAATGATAACCCTCGAGGCCAAAAAAAAGAAGTGGCTGTGGGACCTAAAATATGTCCACTGCACTTTCAGGCCACAGTTTACCCACCTGTGGAAGGAACAAACAATGCCTCCTGTAATTGCCCCTTTGGTCCACATCCATAATTTCTATATTTTCATGCTGCTTATATGAGTTTGGCATCTGGGTTAAACAAAACTCTAGAAAAGTTGGAGATGGGGCCAGGTGGTGACATACCTGGTTGAGCACACACACAGTGCACAAGGGCTGGGGTTCAAGCTCCCAGCTCCCACAAGAATGAAACAGTCCTGCAAGGTGTCTCTCTTACATTTCTACTTCTCCCTCCCCTGCCCCTATTTCCTCTCAATTTCTCTCTGTCTCTATTCAAAATTAAATCAAATTTTTAAAAATGTACAAGAGAAAGACAGGTGGTTGTGCACCTGGTACTATGTGCATGGATTCACTCAAAAGACCCAGGTTTGAGCCCCCACTCCCCACCTGCAGCAGGGAAGCTTCACAAGCAGTGAAATAGGTCTGCGAGTGTCTTTCTCTCTCCTTCTCTATCTTCACCTCCCCCTCTCAATTTCTCTCTGTCCTATCCAATAAAATGAAAAAAACAAAAGAGGAAAAAATAGCTGCCAGGAGCTGTGGATTCATAGTGTTGGCACCAAGCTCAGCAATAACCCTGCCTGGAGGCAAAAAAATAAATAAGCATGAGAAAGAGAGAGGGACAGAAAAGTTCAGGGATAAACCCAATGAACATATCAAGAATTATACTATCTGAGGGCCAGGCGGTGGTGCACTTGGTTAAGCGCGCACATTACAGTGTGCAAGGATCCAGGTTCAAGCCCCTGGTCCCCACCTGCAGGGGGAAAGCTTCACGAGTGGTGAAGCAGGGCAGCAGATGTGTCTCTCTGTCTCTCTCCCTCTCTATCTTCCTCTCTCAATTTCTCTCTGTCTCTATCCAATAATAAAAAAATAAATAAAACATTAAAAAAAAATTATACAGTCTGGTCCTATTCATCTTTCCCATCTAGTTTCTGCCCTGTCTCTAGTCTCTGTACCATTCTTTGAAATCAACAAGCTTTTTCCTACTTCCCATAGCCTGAAATATTCTTATTCTATCTGGCTTATTCAGCTGGCTCCATCTCATTCATCAGCCTCAGGTCTCTCTGGAGCAATCCTCAGCCTTATCTTCATGTGCTTTTGGCATACTGTGTCCTTCTCCACCCTTATCATGATCTGTATTGCCTACCATCTATTGTACAACTACTGCTTAATCCAAGTCCTCCCTACTGAACTCAAGGCTCCATGAAAACAAACACTTCATCCTTGTCCACAGTTATATTTTCAGATCAGTGTTAGTTTCTACTACATAGTAAGAATTAGTAGTTGTTAAAAAAAAAAAAAATGAGGGCTCAGGAGAAAAGAGCCAGCCAGGACTGTTTCTAATGGGCAGAAGGCTCTATACTGCACCCACAGAATCCACAGAAAACACAGTAAGTGTCACATAACACTTCAGAATAGCGGTGACCATAGCTAGCCTCTTTTGAGCTCATAGCGTGCCTTACGCTGTAGTTGTGTTTGTATGCATTATCTTACTTAACCCTTAAGGTAGGAATAACATTAAGGAACTTGCCCAATGTCACACAGTCAGAAAGCTACAGATCCATCAGTGGTTTAGAACCTAAGCATTAAGCCTGAATCACTGAATAAATAGTAAAAATGTACCATGTAGGGGGAGGTCCCCAGTCAGGTCGTATCCCCTATGAGACACTGGACTCAGTTGCCAACCACCTGGAACTGTTTTCATCTTAACAGTCATGCGTGACTCAGATGGACTCCAGGGCTCTGCCCCATGTCTTCTTGAGATGGATGGAAGCCAATGAAACTGGGTATATGAGGCACAACTATGGTGAACTGGCCCCTGCTGGGAAGAGCAGGAATGAAGCCAAGAAGCAGCAGGAGTGGGGAGTCCAGGGGATGAAGCAGGTAGCACTGGAAGCAGCTCACACAGTGAGGGCAGAGTCAGGTGTCTCTTGACTTGTCTCTCTCTTCCTACTGACCCTCCACTTCCTCTCTCCTCACCACAGGTTTCTGAGGAAAACAGGAGTTGAGTGACTTCCTGATTGTCAACACTGAATGGGACCATTTCACAGATAAGGAAGCTGAGAAACATTAGCAGCTAAAGAGGTAGGTTATCCTGACTCAGGCAGAACCTGTTCTTCTACTCTACAGCATTTACTGAAGAAAGGATGGATAGGGAGTCAGGTAGTGCCATACCAAGTAAAGCACAAATGCGACAATGCACACGGAACTGAATTCAAGCCTCTAATCCCCACCAGTAGGAAGGAAGCTTCACAATTTCTCTCTATGCTATCAAATAGATATATAGATAGATAAGTAAAATTTTAAAAAATGAATAGAAGATGGGGTGCGGGGGAGAAACACAAATTGAGCAAGACCTCAAAACTTCAATGGGAGAGAATTCCATCTAAAAAGGACTACAATGTAAAGCATAAATTTGCTGGGCTGGCATAAATCAGCAGAATGTTATAAACTATGGCTCTCGGCCAGGGATACATTTGGGGATTGTGCCAGACCATAACTGACAAGAGTATGTAACACTTTAGTCTCTTCCAAAACCATGCCCAGACAGTAATGGTAAAGTCCACGAGGCTTCCAGTCAATCAGACCAAGGTTGATGCAGAAGAACTGGACTGTCCCTAAGCCGCCACAATGCCAGGCAGTGGGCAGACAGGGCCTGGCATGCACCCAGTAGGTGCTCATGTCTCCAGAAAGGGTGAAGATGAAGCTTTCTCTCCCAGGAAGGTTCTGAGGTCCCATATGCAGACAGACTGTCCTTTTCAGACAGGCTGCCTCCCTCCTCTCTCTGGGAAGATGGGAAGGACAAGGGCCCAGGCCATAAGGGACCAACAAGACAGCTAGCTGTGTGTGTAGGGCTTGTCCCAGAGGAGACAGAAGAAGACACTATCCTGGAATTTAGAAAGCTGCTTCTAAACTAGCTCTCCCACGACATCATCCTCCCCAGGCTGTGGGACCGTTAGACTGGGCGGAAGTCGACTCCAGCCAAGGGGATGTTCCCAGATGTCATGCTTTCATACGGGAGCCGCCCTGAGAGGCAGGAGCGACAGGCCTGCACTGGGGAAAGCCCTGAGTGCAGACTCACCCTGGCACTGCGGCCTCTGCTCGCTGGGGGTGGCCGGCCAGAGAAGCGCCCTCTCCTTGCAGGTTCTCAGGCAGCAGCGCGCAGGAAGCCTGTCCCAGAAAGGACAGTCAGCAGAGAGAGGAGGAACCTCGGGCCTTCAGGAGGGGGGTTCCAAGCAGCTGAAGGCAAAGGTCTAATCTCTTGCCAACTACCTGCCCACATCCCCACTGAAGCCCAGGCATGCCCCGGCACTTCTGTTCTCTAGCTTCTCCTTCCCAAATCGGGGCATTCTGGCCATTCTCCCATCTCAGCTCCTCCTCGGCAGCAGTGGGAGGGGTTGTGAAGGAATCCCCAGTCTCCTCCATGGAGGTCCCCTAGAGTTTAGACTCCCTTTTCCAGCTTCTTTGGCCGGGGCCTCTGGCCCTTGGGGGCCATGACAACTCACGCCTCCCAAAGGCCCCCTCGCCCCCTCCGTGGCCCCACCTTGAGATAGTCGTTCTCCGAACGCAGCTCCTCCAGCTCCCGCACGAAGCTGCTGGGCCCGCAGTCCAGCATCTCCTCGGTGAGGTCGGAGAAGGCCAGCGAGGCGCTGAGCTGCAGGCGGCTGCTGCCCACCGACGACGCGGCCCCCGACGGCTCATCCGGGGAGACAGGCGGCCGCGGAGGCTGCTGCGCGGTCGGCCCGGGTTGGGGCGGCTGCCCGGAGCGGGTTCCCGCCGGGCCCCCCGCCGCCGACTCAGCGTCGCTGCTCAGCGCCAGCTCCAGGCCCAGCAGGCGCGCCTCCTCCGAAGCGCAGTCCGACACCTCGGAGCTGCTGTCTGTGAGGCTGGGCGGCGGCGGCGGCGGCCTCTGGCCGGCACCCGGGCGTGGGCGGCCCTTAGCGCGAACCCCTGCGCGGACCCCAGCCACCCGCGTCCCTGCGCCCCGCGCCCCGGGGGCCACCGTGCGCCCCTTCTTGTCCGGCCGCACCAAGGATGCGGCGCTGCAGGCGGCTGCGGAGCCCGGGCCTGAGCCACGGCGGCCCTTGGCTAGAGACCAGCCGGCCACGTCCTTGGGCCGGGCCGGCGACGGCGCGCGGTGGCTCTTCTTCCTCTCTGGGGCGGGCGCGGGCGCGGGCGCGGGCGCAGGCGGGGGGCCGCAGCCCCGGACAGAAGGCTCCCCCGCGGGCGCCTCCATCGCGGCCTCTCGCGGCCTCAGCAGGCGACGCGCATGGCCCGGGCCCGCCCGGCCTCCACGCCCCTGGGGAGGGTCCCGGCGCAGCTCCCGCCGCGGCTCCTCTCGGGCTCCCTCGGCCCCGGGGCTGCGCTCGGGTCCCGGGCCCCGCCGCGCGTTCTCTCCGCTGCCTTGAGCTCGGAGGGACCGGCCCGATCGCCTCCAGGCGCCCCGGCTCCGGCTCCGGCTCCGCCCGGCGCCCGCCCCCTCGGCCTCGCCGCGCCCCCGGAGTGCGCCCGAGCCCCGGCTGCCAGCGCGCCGATCGCCCCCTCCGGCTCCCAGTCCCGCCGCAGCCCGGGCCCCGGCTCCGCCCGGCGCGGCCCGCCCCCCGCGCAGCCCCGCCAGCTCCCCGCCCCGCCGCCTCGGCTCGGGGGCGCGCGGCTCCGCGAACAAAAGACGGACGCGGCGGGAGCGGCTGGGAGGGACGCAGGCGGCTAACGAGGAAGAGATCTGCGAAGCAACAGCGACCCCCTCGAGGGTCAGGCCGGCCGGGGCTGCCGCGGCCCGGGCTCCCTCCTCCTTGGCCGTACCGCCACCCCCGCCCCGGCCGACCTGGGGGACGCACCCGGCCGTGGCACCCCTGCACCCTGCGTCCGGGCAGGTGCCGCGCGGTCGGCGAGACGGAGAGCTTCCAGGCAGAGGCCCGGCGGACCTCAGATCCGAAGAGCTAGCATCCATATACACAGTCGGCACCACGCTCCCCGCCGCCGTGACTAGCGTGCGCGAGCTCCGCCCCCCTCCACCTTACAAAGCGAGAGGCACGACCCCATTGCTCGGATGTGCAAACTGCAGCGTCCGGCAGGGGCGCGACCCCCCCCCCCCCCCCGAGCTCAATGGCCGCACGGGGATGAGCCCTGACCCTCACAGCTCCCGAGGCCGCTCCGGCTCGTCGGCCTCGGCTCCTTTCTCACAAGCTGAGAGAACAGGGAGGCCCGTGCATGCTCTCACTGTTCTGCATAACCGGCTGTGATCATACACACCCCTCTCCCCCACCTCCCGGGCTTCAGGATCTGCACAATTAAAATGAAAGTGAGCCCTTAGGAGCTGTCAGACCAGCGCTGCCTTGGAAGTAGGTTATGCCCCCACCCCTCGTGCAGGCTGGCACGAGACTGATACACACACGCCTCCTAGAGTCCCAGCTTTCTTCACTCCAGAGCTAGAGGTGTTGATTTTTCCTCGAGTCTATCGCACCCTCCCCTCCCTCGCTCCTAGCTGCTTCAACTCCCCTACACTAAATCATCACAGAACAGAACTAAGCTAAATTGTTTAGCTGACCCGTTGGCGGGCATTGTCCCTCAAGGGGGCACTCCCTTGCCACCAGGGGGTGGAGCATGGCTGTGTATATACCCCCGCCCCGTGCAACATGTTCTTTCCCCCTCGTATTCCCCCCTCTTCTGCTTCTTCTCAGCTCTCCTTTTCTTCCAACTCCTTTTTCTCCCTTTTTCTCTTTCCCATTTTTTCTTTTATTTTTCCCTCTCGCCACTCCCCCCCCCCCCCCCAATCCTGGTCCTTCACTCTCTCCTGCCCTTGACAAACATCACCAGGTTCGAGTCTTGGGTCTTGGTTTCTGCCCCATCTTTCCCACAGCAGTGACTGCCTTCCTGGGGATCTCTCCCTTCAGAAGTTTCCTCTGGGTGCCCCACTCCCATGCACACACACACAGACACACACACACCAGATAAAGAATAAGGTCACACAAGCCAATTCCCAGCAAAGCCTTCTTAAGGGGCACCCCTACTCCCCTTTTTAAGACTCCAGCTCTTGGGAGTCGGGCGGTAGCGCAGTGGGTTAAGCGCAGGTGGCGCAAAGCACAAGGATTGGCCTAAGGATCCCAGTTTGAACCCCTGGCTCCCCATCTGCATGGGAGTCCCTTCACAGGTGGTAATGCAGGTCTGTAGTTATCTTTCTCTCCCCCTCTCTCCCCCTCTCTCCATTTCTCTCTGTCCTATTCAACAACAACATCAATAACAATAACTACAAAATAAAAAAAACAAGGGCAACAAAAAGGAATAAATAAATGAATATTTTTTAAAAAAAGACTCCAGCTCTTATGCCTCCAGTTGCCTGTCCATCTGCCCAGTCCATGGAAACCAAGTAGGACACCAAGAGAACAGCTGCAGACTGTTCAGTGAGGAATCTTAATCTCACCATGTCGAGGGAAATAGATCACAAAAGATTTGCCACAGACAGGGTGGCACAGCATGGCATGGCACAGGGGCAAGGGTACTGGGTGGTGGGTTGGGCTAGTGACCCAATATAAGCCTTCCCACTTCCTGGGCCTCAAGATCCTTACCTGGCTTTGTCAGATAGAAAAGATGACAGGGGCCATACAGCTCTAATGTTTCATTTTCCTTGAAGGTGATTCTGTTCTGGCACAGAGAGAAAGGGCTGTTTTGTAACTCTTAGAAAATGTTAACCAGGGGGTCGGGTGGTGGCCTAGTGGGTTAAGCACATGTGGCACAAAGCGCAGGGACTGGCGTAAGAATCCTGGTTGGAGCCCCCAGCTCCCCACCTGCAGGGGAGTCGCTTCACCTGCAGGGGAGTCGGAGTCACTTCACAGGCTGTGAAGCAGGTCTGCAGGTGTCTATCTTTCTCTCCCCCTCTCTGTCTTCCCCTCCTCTCTCCATTTCTCTCTGTCCTATCCAACAATGAACAACATCAACAATGATAATAATAATAACCACAACGAGGCTACAACAACAAGGGCAACAAAAAAGGGGGAAAAATCGTCCCAAGGAGCGGTGGATTCATGGTGCAGGCACCAAGCCCAGCAATAACCCTGGAGGAAAAAAAAAATGGTGAATTCATCTTTTTCACCTCATCTCGGATGGAGCTCGAAGGAATCATGTTAAGTGAGATAAGCCAGAAAGAGAAGGATGAATATGGGATGATCCCACTCATCTACAGAAGTTGAGAACTAAGAACAGAAGGGAAAACACAAAGCATACCATGAACTGGATTTGGTATATTGCACCAAAGTAAAGGACTCTGGGGCAGGGAGGAGTGTTCAGGTCCTGGAACATGATAGCAGAGGAAGAACTATGTGGGCGGTTAGAGTGTTATATGGAAAACTGAGAAATGTCACACATGTACCAACTACACATGTGGACTGTAAACCATTAATAGCCCAAATAAAGGGGGGGGAAACATGAGAAAATGTTTACCTTTCTGGACTGGGAAGATAGTACCATGTGCAGAGGATCCCAGGTTCAATCCCTGGTACTACCAACAGCCAGAGTTGAGCAATGCTGTGATAAAGAAGGAAAATTAGAAGGAAGAGGAGGAAATAGGAGAGAAAGATGAAGAGGAGGAGCAGGAGAAGGAGGAGGGAATTGGGAAGTGACACAGTAGCTATAGCATAGGACTTACAAACATGTGATTCCAAGTTTCACCACCAGCAGCTTATGTGCCAGAATGATGCTCTGGTTCTTTCTCTTTCACTCTCTCTGCCTGTTGTTAATAAACACATTAAAAAAAAAAATGTAGGGAGTCCAGTGATAGCTCAGCAGGTTAAACACAGGTGGTGCAAAGTGCAAGGACCAGTGTAAGAATCTCGGTTTGAGCCCCCAGCTCCCCAACCTGCAGGGTGAGTCACTTCACAGGCAATGAAGCAGGTCTGCAGGTGTCTATCTTTCTCTCCCCTTCTCTGTCTTCCCTTCCTCTCTCCATTTCTCTCTGTCCTATCTAACAATGATGACATCAATAACAACAACAATAATAACTACAACAACAATGAAAAACAACAAGGGCAACAAAAGGGAAGATAAATAAATAAATATAAAAATTTCTATATAAAAAATGTATAAGCATGAGGTCCTGAGTTCAGTCCCTAGCAGTACATGTACCAGAGTGATGCTTGGTTCTCTCTCTCTCTCCTTCTATCTTTCTCATTGATAAACAAATAAAATCTAAAGAAAAAAACAACAAAAGAAGAAGAATGGGAGGGGCTGGGTGGTAGAACTCCAGGTTAAGCATGCATGGTACTAAGCATAAAGACACATGCAAGAATCCCGGTTTGAGTGCCTACCTCCCCACCTGTGGGGTGTGGGGCTTTGCAGGTGGTGAAGCAGGTCTGCAGGTGTCCATCTTTCTCTTTCCCTCTCTATCTTCCCCTCCTCTCAGTTTCTTTCTATCCTATCCAACAACAACAACAATGGAAAAAGGTGGCCTCCAGGAGTAGTAGATTTATAGTACAGGCACTGAGCCCCAGAGATAACCCTGGAGGCAAAACAAAGAAGAAGGAGAAGGAGAAGAAGGAGAAAATTTTTTATCTTTTCTATGCACTAGTTTCTTCTCCAAGAGCAGCCAAATTTACTCAGTCAGATAGTGTGCTGTACTGTTTTGGTATGTAATCAATTCAGGTTTGAACCCAGCCCACACTGCATTGAAGGAAGTTTCAGTACTATGACACTCTCTCTTTAAAATAAATAAATAAATAAATAAATAAGTAAATCTTTAGTTTCTCCCCTAATGCAGAATGTGAACTTGAAAATGCTGAATGGTGTGATCAGGCAGATGTAGTCGCTGCTGATAGAATCATAACCCAGGTCTTCCCACATAGACCTGAGCCCTAGCCCCTTTCCAGTGCATATATTCTCTGGACTCCAATATTTCTAGGTGAGCTGGAGACTAAGGGACCTTCCTGCTCTTAGGATCTTTGAGCGTGGGTAGCCTTGACTCTATCTTCCTTCCATCTCCAGGAACCCATGGGGAACAGCATATCCTGGGGCTGTGAGGGGCCTGAGGCTGAATGGAACCAAGACAGGGATTCAGGACTTGAGATCAGTTCAGATCAGGGAAACTGAAAAAGTAATAAGACTTGCTGGGAGTCCAGAATTGGCTACTTGCAGTCAGAGAGGTCATTATCAACTGCCAGCAAGTCCTGTGACTTCCTTGACCTTCATAGGCACTCATTTCTGTCAGACTGTACTACATATTCTGTAGAGTATCTCAAAAAGATTAGGAACATCTTGTGTTTGCCTATATTTTCTTTCTTTTCTATTTTATCTTTTAATTATTTTTTTTTTATTTTACAAAATTACATGTCAATAGGGGTTTAAACCCATACAGTTCCCACCACCAGAGTTCTGAATCTTCAGTCTCTACACTACAATCCACCACAGTTCTCCTAAGGTTGTAGATATGGGCCAACCATCATCTCTAAAACTATCTGACCACATTTGTACATAATTGTCCCCTTCTTCTCCTGATTCAATCCTCTCTTCCCCTCCAAGCCACTCATGGCATCATAACTACCTCCATGTGTCCCTCTCCTTTTCCTTCTCTCTCTCTGGGTGCTGATGGAGCTGGAGTTCAGAGCCCTCTTATCTTCATCCTATCACTTCCTCTCCGCTGGGAGTATAAGTCAAGGTTGTTTTTGGGGTGCAGAAGGCAGGAGATCTGGCTTCTTTAATTGCTTCTCTGCTGAGCATGGGTGTTGACAGGTCGATCCATACCCCCTGTTTCTATCTCTCCCTAGTAGACCAGAGCTCTGGAGGTGTGAGGATCCAGGACACATTGGTGAGGTCATCTGCCCAGAGAAGTTGGATGGCAGCATCTGTAACTTGGTGTCTGGAAGGTTTGCCTATATTTTTCAAAGGTACACTCAGCAATATTTTTCATCCCAATTGCTCAATCCCAATTTCATAGTGTAGTACCAATCCCCTTCTATCTGAATAGCAGGGTTCTCTCCCTGTGACTGCCTCAAATCACAGAGCACAATGAAACTGACATTGACTCCCAAGGCTAAGTCACAAAAAGCTGAATGGGTATTGTTCCACTCTCTCCCCAGCCTTCACCCTCTTCTTGTTGGGAGGAAGTCCAAATTTCTGGACTGGCCACATGTTAGTGTCACAGTCAACTCCACCTCTGACCTCCACTGACCATCAGATATGTGAGATAGTGAACCTTCAGATGATTCAGTCCCCAGTCTTGGAGCTGCCTGACTGAAGCCAAGTGGAACAGAAATGAACTGTCGTAAGAGCCTATCCAACTGCAAATAAATGGTGTTTCAAGCCTCTAAGTTAGAGGGGTGGGTAATTTGTTATGCTGCAGTAGATGACTGGAATGCTTGCCCAAGGTCAGACAGTTTGGAAGTGGTAGGGCTGGGCTGATTTGAAGCTCACCCAGTTCCAGAGTCTGTTGTCCTGCTCTGTTGAGTTGTGTCCAGCTGAGATACACAGTCTGTGCTATATAAAGCTCTGCTTGAACAGTAATGGGGGGAGAGGGGGAGACAGCAGGTGTCTCTCTGTCTGTCTTCCTCTTATCCCATCCTTCCCTCTCAATTTCTGCCTGTCTCTATCCAATAAATAAATAAAGATAATGAGGTCTGGGAGGTGCTACAGTGGATAAAGCACTGGATTCTCAACCACGAAGTCCTGAATTCAATCCCCGGCAGCACATGTACCAGTGTGATGTCTGGTTCTTTCTCTCTCTGCCTATCTTTCTCATGAATAAATAAATAAATTTAAAAAATAAATAAAGATAATAAAAAATATTTTTTAAAAAGGGGGGAATCAAAAAAAAATTTTTAAAAAGGGGGGGGGGGAATCAGGCAGTAACAGGGGGTTAAGCGCAGGTGGCGCAAAATGCAAGGACCAGCATAAGGATCCTCCTTGGAGTTCCCGGCTCCTCACCTGCAGGGAAGTCACTTCACAAGTGGTGAAGCAGGTCTGCAGGTGTCTATCTTTCTCTCCCCCTCTCTGTCTTCCCCTCCTCTCTCCAATTCTCTCTGTCCTATCCAACAATGATGACATCAATAACAACCACTACAGCAATAATAAAAAGAGAACAAGTGCATCAAAAGGAAAAATTAATTAATTAATTAAAAAGAAAAAGAAAGCCACTAGGAACAATGAAGTCATAGTGCAGGCACCAAGATCTAGTGATAACCCTGAAAGGAGGGGGAAAAAAGAGAGAGAAAGAAGAGGGGGGAAAGGAGAGAGAAGGAGGTGGAGAACCATCATATATGCCAGAGTAGTGCTTTGGTTCTAAATAAAAAAAAAGGGGGGGAGTCAAGCTGTAGCGCAGCGGCTTAAGCACAGGTGGCACAAAGCTCAAGGGCTGACCTAAGGATCCCAGTTCGAGCCCCTGGCTCCCCACCTGCAGGGTTCCCATCACAGGCGGTGAAGCAGGTCTGCAGGTGTCTATCTTTCCCTTCCCCTCTCTGTCTTCCCCTCCACTCTCTGTTTCTCCGTTTCCACTGTATCACCGCCCGACCCCCCCATAATTTTTTTTATAATTTTTTAAATTTATTTATTCCCTTTTGTTGCCCTTGTTGTTTTATTGTTGTAGTTATTATTGATGTCATTGTTGTTGGATAGGACAGAGAGAAATGGAGAGAGGAGGGGAAGACAGAGAGGGAGAGAAAGACAGATACCTGCAGACCTGCTTCACCGCCTGTGAAGGGACCTGCCTGCAGGTGGGGAGCCGGGGGCTGGAACCGGGATCCTGACGCCGGTCCTTGAGCTTAGCGCCACCTGCGCTTAACCCGCTGTGCTACAGCCCGACTCCCCCAATAATTTTTTTATGTATTGCCATCAGGGTTATCACTGGGGTTCAGTAACAGCACTATGAACCCATCACACCTGACAGCTCTTATTACTATTACTTATTTTGTCTCCGGGATTATCATTGGTGTTCAGTGCCAGCACTAGGAATCCACCATTTTGGTGGCCAATTTTTCCTTTCTTTTTAATTTTTTAAACTTTATTTATTTTTTAATTTTAAAAAATTACCCTTTTGTTGCCCTTCATGGTTGTTATTATTGTTGTTGTTATTGCTATCATTGTTGGATAGGACAGAGAGAGATATCAAGAGAGGAAGGGAAGACAGGTCTGCAGTTGTCTGTATTTCTTTCTCCCTCTCTGTCTTCCCCTCCTCTCTTGATTTCTTTCTGTCCTATCCAACAATGACAGAGAGGGAGAGAGAAATACAGACACCTGCAGACCTGCTTCATCACCTGTGAAGCGACTCCTCTGTAGGTGGGGAGCCAGGGCCTTGAACCGGGATACTTAGGCCAGTCCTTGCGCTTTGCGCTATGTGCGCTTAACCTGTTGTGCTACCATCGGACTCCCGATTATTGTTTTTAAAAAATTCATTTATTAGAGAGAAACTGAGATTGAAGGGGATATTACCAGGTAGAGAGAGAGTAGCTCCCAAATATGGGAAAGGTATATAAATATTGTTGACTGTGAAAGATAATACTTCTTTAATGAATTAAAATACTACAACCTAAGGAACATTCATTTTATTTTATCTTTTTTATATTAAATAAATTTTGTTAATTTTTAAAGATATATTTATTATTATTTTTAATATTTATTTTATTTATTTATTCCCTTTTGTTACCCTTGTTGTTTTATTGTTGTAGTTATTATTGTTGTCATCGTTGTTGGATAGGACAGAGAGAAATGGAGAGAGGAGGGGGAAGACAGAGAGGGGGAGACAAAGAGAGACACCTGCAGACCTTCTTCACCACCTGTGAAGCGACCCCCCTGCAGGTTGGGGGCTGGGGGCTCGAACCAGGATTCTGATGTCATTTCATGAGCTTTCTGCCATGTGCACTTAACCTACTGAAACTTCATTTATTTAACTTGATAGGACAGAGAGAAACTGAGAGGGGAAGGGTATGGGAAGGAGAGACAGGGAGACACCTATAGTAATGCTTCACCACTCATGAAGCATCCAGAACTATTATGCAGTGAGAAAAGTCATGATATTATATATATATATATATATATATATATATATATACATATATATATATATATATATTTTTTTTTTTTTTTCCTCCCCCAGAGCACTGTTCAGCTCTGGTTTACGGTGGTGCTAGGGGTTGAATTTGGGGTGTTCGGTGCCTCGGACATGAAAAGCTCTTTACATAACCATTATACCATTTTCTCCAGTCCACTTTTTTTTTTTTAAGATTTTATTTATTTATTTAGCCAGAGCACTATTCAGCTCTGGGTTATGATGGTGCTGGCAATTGAACCTGGGACCTCTGGAGCCTCAGGAATGAAAGTCCATAATCATTATGTTATCTCCCCAGCCCTGAAATGTCACTTTTTTTCCATATAGAGAGGCAGGGAGAGGGAAAGAGAGAGAGAGAGAGAGATAGAGAACAGCACCAAAACTTCCTTCAAAGAGGCTGGGCTCAGCTCAAGTCTGGGCTTCACACATGCAAAATAGCTCATTATTCGAGTGAACTATTTTGCCAATTCGAATATGTCATTTTCAATACTTAAAAATAATTCATAGGGTACATGTTCCATGAGTTCTTCAGTCTCCACCCCCCCTTTTTTTTTTGACTATTTCTTTCCTGGCAATGGCTATCTCTGTTCTGAAAGAGGCAGTGTGGAGAGATCTGATGGAGAAGAAGGGAAAAAATGCAGAGTTTGGATACCTGCCACTCTGACACCTAGAATTCTATCATGAAAGCTTTTTTAGGGGTGTATTATATGGTAATTAGGGTTTCTGCTAGATGATATTCTGAGTTTTCTTGAACATGAAAACAAAGAATGGGATAGTAAAACAAATCTCACTGTGTCCAAAAGTTCAGGGATTGAGGTTGGTAAAGACAGGATTGGGAGAGGGGTTTGAAAGCAGGAAAGGCAGATGTGTGACCCCAAGTTGTTTACCATTTCAACACATATTGCTACAGCTATGTTTAATGTAGCAACAGGGCCCCTCATTTGCCTGTTTTCCTCATAATAGGGACATTTTGACACCCCACTCTTCCTGAAGGGGACATTGCACCAGGGAATCTAGGAAGGGTATAAAGGGACCAGAGGGGCCAGCTGGTGGTTCAGAGAGCATAGGTGGGAGAGATAGCATAATGGGTATTCAAAGACTCTAATGCCTGAGGCACCAAAGGTGCTAGGTTCAATCCCCTGTACCACCATAAGCCAGAGCTGAGCAGTGCTCTGGTAAAACAAACAAACAAATAAATAAATAAAGTACATACATTATCATGCACAAAGACATCTGTATGGGTTCAAGCCCTAGTTCCTACCTGTAACATTTTAAAAAATCTTTTTAATTATCTTTATTCATTTATTGGATAGAGACAGCCAGAAATTGAGAGGAAGGGGAAGAAAGAGAAAGAGAGAGAGGAAGTTGAGCGGTATCGAAGTGGGTTAAGCACAGGCGGCGCGAAGTGCAAGGACTGGTGTAAGAATCCGGGTTCCAGCCCCTGGCTCCCCACCTGTGGGGCGGGGGGTCGCTTTACAGGTGGTGAAGCAGGTCTGCAGGTGTCTATCTTACTCTCCCCCTCTCTGTCTTCCCCACCTCTCTCCATTTCTCTGTCCTATCCAACAATGACAACATCAATAATAATAACTACAACAACAATAAAAAACAACAAGGGCAACAAAAGGGAAAATAAATAAATATAATAAAATAAAATAAAGAAAATCTTTTTAAAAAAGAGAGAGAGAGAAAGAGAGAGACACAATTTATGTCCTGCCACCTTCCAGTCACCAAGTTGCAGACGTGACCATGATTGCACCCTGACTTCTCTGGGCAGATGACCTCACCATTGTGTCCTGGAACCTCACCTCTCCAGAGCCCTACCTCACTAGGGATAGACAGAAATAGGCTGGGGGTATGGATCAGTCTGCTAACGCCCAATTCCAGCAGAGAAGCAGTTGCAGAAGCCAGAACTCCTTCCTTCTGTACCCCAAAAATAACTTTGATCCATACTCCCAGTGGTGGAGAAGTGATAGGAAGAAGAGGATAAAAGGGTTCTGAACTCCAGCTCCATCAGGTTCCAGAAAGAGTGGATGAAAAAGGAGAGAAATATTTGGATGTAGTAATAGAGTGATGTGTGGCTTGGAGGGGAAGAGAGGACTGGACCTGGAAGAAAAAGGGGGCAATTATGTACAAATGTAGACAGACAGTTGTAGAGATGACAGTTAACCCATATCTGCATTCTTGGGAGAACCACGGCGGTTTGCAGTGGAGGGACTTGGCATTCAGAACTCTGGTGGTGGGAACGGTATGGAACTATACCACTGTTGATACGTACTTTTGCAAATCAATATCAAACCACTAATAAAATTTAAAAAAAAAAAAGAGGAGAGAGACAGAGATACCTGCAGCCCTACTTCACTACTCAAGAAGCTTCCCCCTGCAGGTGGGGACTGGGGGCTTGAACCCAAGTACTTGAATGTTGTAACATGTGCATTCAACCACACCCCCCAATCCGACCCCTCCCCACCCGGGTTCCTACCTGTAGGGGAAAACTTTGCAATCTGTGGAACAGTGATACAGGAGTTTTCTCTATCTCTTCTTTTCCTCTCTCTCTCTCTCCTCCTTTTGCCCTCTCTCCAATATATATATATATATGTATGTATATATATAGATATATACATACATATATGTCATGTATGCCAGTGATAATCCTGGTGGCAAAATAAAATATAAAAAAGATAGCAAAGTCCTCTCCACTATGGCCAGCAGGGGGAGATCTCTTTTAATGTCAGTGTCAAGAAGGGGTGAGCTACCTGAGAGAGTGGGCTTACGCCCTGCTAAAGAGTCTGAGATTGCTCAACAATTTGTGTGGCTTTGTATGTTAACTCTCTTTTCAGCCATCAGGTTCCAGATGCCATCAGGATGCCGGCCAGGCTTCCCTGGACTGAAGACCCCACCAATGTGTCCTGGAGCTCCGCATGTTCAGCGGGGAAGCAATTACAGAAGCCAGACCTTCCATCTTCGGCAACCCACAATGACTCTGGGTCCATGCTCCCAGAGGGATAGAGAATGGGAAAGCTATCAGGGGAGGGGATGGGATATGGAGATCGGGTGGTGGGAATTGTGTGGAGTTGTACCCCTCCTACCCTATGGTTTTGTTAATTTATCCTTTCTTAAATAAAAAATAAATTTAAATTTTAAAAAAAGAGTCTTAGAGATCACTTGGTGACCATATTTTATCTGGGGGGGGGGATATTTGCTGCTTTCCCTGCTGAACCCCATTCCAACTTTGACACTCTGTGACTCAACAATAAAGCATTCATTGTGAATGAGTGACAGAGAAGTCACTCACTGATAAAATTCTCACTGTGTGCCAAACACTGGACTTCCTGTGCATGATGTCACCTACTGTCATAGCAGGACGATGAAGAAGGGAAGGTTCTAGCTGAGAGAGGGGAAGCCAGCAGGAGCAGAGCAGGGCTGCTTCTTTTCTCTCCATCTCTTAACCTTGAGCTTCACCTGCAGCATGTGGTGACTGGCAGAAAACCCCCTAATGCTACCCTTTCCTAGAGCATTTGATCCCTGTGAAGAAGGGACTTTGATGGTAAACTATAGGCACCAGGTGGATGTGGTGAGAGGTTCCAGGTTAGAGCCAAGGAGCTCAGTATCCTCTTGGGCTGAAGAGGGCCAGAAAGGTGATAAGGCCTTGTTTGTGTATGTTTGTGGGATCTGAGTTTCTCATGAACAATAATCACTGCCAGGCCTCCCCAGCTGGAACCAGAACAGACACAGGGTCAGGGCATGCTGCCTGCTGGGCAGGTATAAGAGGCAGGTAGGAAAGTCTGGAGCCAATTAAAGCAGAGATGCCATCCACCTACCAGCAGACCAGGCTGTAGAGCAGAAGCTGTTGCAGGCAGACCTCCAGATGGTCAGGGCTGGCTCTGGATGTGGCCTGTTGTCTAGAGGATCAGGGAAATCTGTTAAGGAAAAGATCAGTCTGGACAGACTAGAGAAGATCCTATATGCCAGAACACAGCAGGGTGAGTACATTTTTATAGTTATTATTTTTATTTTTTATTTTTTCACCAGAGCTCTGCTCAACTTTAGCTTCTAGCAGTACTGGGGTTTAAACTTGGAACCTTTGGTGCCACAGACCTGAAGACCTTTTTGAATAGCCACTATGCTCTCTCCTACACTTCCATAGTGCTTGCCTTTCTAGTCACCCCTACAAGTGTCTGAGTGACTGATTGTCCCAGAGTTGTTCAGGTTGAGACTGAGATTCAAGTACTGGATTTCTCAGAGTGGCAGTGGATGTGTGTGTAGCAATAAGCATTGTCATGTATTCAGCATTCACCAGACTCCAAGTACTTTAAATTGTTTCACCAGATTGAGGATGGAGACCTAGTTCTTCATGCATTTTCTTAATTTTTTTGATTGCTTTCTTTTTAAAAATTTTCTTTTAATATCTATTTATTCATTCCCTTTTGTTGCCCTTATTGTTTTATTGTTGTAGTTATTATTGTTGTTGCTGTTGGATAGGACAGAGAGAAATGGAGAGAGGAGGGGGAAGACAGAGAGGGGGAGAGGAAGATAGACACCTGCAGATCTGCTTCACCGCTTGTAAAGCAACTCCCCTGCAGGTGGGGAGCCAGGGCTCGAACCCGGATCCTTACACTGGTCCTTGCGCTTTGCGCTACCTGCGCTTAACCTGCTGCACTACAGCACGACTCCCAATTAACTTTTTTAACTTAAAATTTTTTTATTTAAAAAACTGCTAAAACTTAATTTTTGTAATGATACATCTGTTGCCTTGATGCCTCCCCTGTATATACAGTTCATTGAGCCAGGACAGTCCTGTCAAACTTAAAATTTTTAATACAAATGATAGAGTAAATAAATCTAAATAAATAAATCCTTTTCTTTTTCCAAAGTGGTCTAAGAGGTGGCTCAGTAGACAAGGGTTTGGACTTTTAGACATGGGTCTCAAATTTGACCTCCAGCATCACATGTGCCAGACTGATATTCTGGCTCTCTCTGTTGACCCTCACATAGATAAATAAATAAATCTTAAACAGAAAAAGTGGGGCAGGGAAGACAGTGTAGTGGTTATGAAAAGACTTTCAAGGGCCTAAGGAGATAACATGTGATTATACAAAAAGCCTTTTATGCCTGAGGCACCAAAGGTCCCAGGTTCAATTCCCAGCACCACTATAAACCAGAGCTGAGAAGTACTCAGGTCTCTTTCTTTCTGTATCTCTGTTTCTCAATAAAATAAAATAAATGAAATGCATTTTTAAAATGAGAGATGGGGAGATGAGAGAGAAAACCAGACCATCACTGTCATATTAGATATCAAATACTGAAGTCAGCACCCCATGCTTGAGAGTCCAATGCTTCATCTCTGGACCACCATCTTCATTAACTCTTGCAACAGCCCTATGAGGTAGACATTAATGTTTACAGGTGATGATACTGATCAGAGATGTTAAGTTTCTCAAAGTTACACAGAAAGTAAGTGGCAAAACCAGAATTTGAAGAACCTATACCCTTAACCACTATGTTATACTGTTGTGTATTTAGCTAAGTCCCTTCTGTTTTCTATGCTGTGATTTCTTCTTCTTATTATTTTTTATTATTTTTATTTATTTCCTTTTGTTGCCCTTGTTGTAGTTATTGATGTCATCGTTGTTGGATAGGACAGAGAAATAGAGAGAGGAGGGAAAGACAGAGGGGAGAGAAAGATAGACACCTGCAGACTTGCTTCACCACTTGTGAAGCGAGTCCCCTGCAGCTGGGGTTTGAACCGGGATCCTTCCCGGTCCTTGCGCTTTGCACCATGTGCGCTTAACCAGCTGCGCTACCACCCAACGCCCCCTTCTGTTTTCTAAATGGCAGTTTCCTTTTCTGTAGTCTGAAGGTGCGAGAGATGATGATCAGAAAAAAATTATCCTGAGATTTCTTACAGGCACCTGGATGTGGTGTTGTTAAAATTCGGGGAGAGCCTACAACAATGTGGGTCAGTTGAAAGCACAGAGAAGTCTTGTTAGAAACATTTATCAAGGGGGCAGGTGGTAGCACACCTGATTTAGCATACACATTATAGTGCACAGCGACCTAGGTTCAAGTCCCTGATCCCCACCTTCAGGAAGAAAGCTTCATGAGTGGTAAGGTGGGGCTGCAGGTGTCTGTCTTTCTCCCTCTCTACCTCTCCCTCCTCTCTCAACTTCTCTGTCTCTATCCAGTAATAAAAAAAAAATTTTAAAGAAACATTTATCAAGAACTATGAGGGCAGCACCACCATAAGCCAGAGATGAGCAGTGCTCTGTTCTCCCTTTCTCTTATTAAAATCAATAAATATTTAAAAAATCAATAAAGTATTAAAATAAATAAATATTTAGATAATAATAATAATAATAAAGTGTTGAATCTAAAATGATGGGGTCCTGAGTTTGGTCCTCAGCATCACATAATGTCCTGGTTCTCATAAATAAAAAATAAATAAATACATTTTTAACAAAACAGAAAAATACTATTAGGGGCTGAAAAATTCTGAGAGGGCAGAATTTACCAATAGCATAATAGTTATGCAATAGCAATTACCAATAGCAATTACCAATAGCAACTACCAATAGCAATGCAATTACCAATAGCATAATAGTTATGCAAAGAGATGCCTCATATCTGAGGCTCCAAAGTCCCAGGTTCAAACCCCCACACCACCATCATCCAGAGCTGAGCAGTGCTCTAGTAAAAAGAGAAAGAGAAGAAATTCTGAGAGATGGAATTGTGAAATGTTTTTAAATTTGTCACCAAGGTTATCTCTGGGGCTTGGTGTCTGCACAACAAAACAACAAATCCACTGCTCCCAGTGGCCACTTTTTCCATTTTTTTTCTTTCTCTTTTTCTTCTTTATTTGATAGGACAGAGGCAAAATTGAGAGAAGGAAAGGAAGAGAGAGAGGAGAAAGAAAGGGAGAGAGAGAAAGAAGAAAAAAGAGAGGAAGTTTTGGTGGTAGCACAGCGGGTTAAGCGCACATGGCACAAAGCACAAGGACCTGAGCAAGGATCCTGGTTTGAGCCCCCGGCTCCCCACCTGCAGGGGAGTCACTTCACAGGCGGTGAAGCAGGTCTGCAGGTGTCTTTCTCTCCCCCTCTGTCTCCCTCCTCTCTCCATTTCTCTCTGTCCTATCCAACAACGATGACAATAACAATAATAACTACAACAATGAAAAACAAGGACAACAAAAAGGGAAAAAATAAATAAATACTAGAAAAAAAATTTTTTTAAATGAAGAAAAGAGAGAGACCTGCAGCACTTACTTCACTGCTCACGAAGCATCCCCCTCTGCAGGTGGGGATAGGTTTTGAACTGGGTCCTTACTCATGGAAATATGTGTGCTCAGGTGTACCACTGTGACCTGGCCCATATTTTTATATTTTCTTTTAAATTTTACTTATTATCTTTATTTATTTATTTATTGGTTAGAGACAGCCAGAAATTGAGAGGGAAGCGGGGCTGATAGGGAGAGAGACAAAGAGACACCTGCAGCCCTGCTTCACCACTCGTGAAGCTCTCCCCCTGCAGGTGGGGACTGGGGGCCCAAACCTGGTTCCTTGAGCACTGTAACGTGTGCTCAACCAGGTGCGCCACCACCTGGCCCCTGTATTTTTCTTTATTCTTATCTAGATTCTCCCAATTTGCTACAAAAAGCATGTGTTAGTTCAATTTAAAATTTATTATTTATATAATAATAATCATCACCAGAACAAGACTCTGGCACATGCAGTGTCAGTATACCTTGGGACCTCATGCATGTTAAGTCAGGTGTTCTACCCACTGTGAACTTCCCACACCACCAACTATTGTTTTTGTTTTTTTAATAAGAAAAATGAAGTTTTTTGGTTTTTTTTTTTTTTTCAGTTCTTCTGGTCCAGGCTTAACCCTTCTCAAGCCTCTGTTATAATGTATTCATTGACTTTGAGAGGATGCCAATACTATGAGTTTCTCTGAAATGATCTTGTCCAACCTGTTATATGCGGTGAATCGGAACCCTAAGGGTACAAGGGGGCTTACCCAAGTTTGCTTGGAGAACCAGAGGCTCAAGACATTGAGCCTGGGACCCTGGCACCTGCCATTGTTCCACAGGCTCCCCAAAAAACAAGGAGATGGAAGAAAATCACAAATAGAATTCACTGTCCGGCTAGTGTGTCTGACACTAGCTGTAACTGAAGTCTTGAATACGCAGTGAGTGTGCCTGATGTCACAGACCCACCCACAAGTTGACCTGGAAGTGACAGAGAAGAGAGGGCAAAGGGCAACTTCGGAGTAAACTAGGTGTGACCCAGGTTTCTCTCTCCGATTGCTAAGTCTTAACCCAATGGTGCTTCCTCCCTGCCAGGGCTGAGGACCCACAGCAGGCCGCTGGGCTCAGATAGGAAGATGAAAAGCCACTGGCGTTACATTAGGCTGGTAAGGGGGTCAGGGAGGGAGCAGGTTGGGTTGGGGTTTGCAGGCTCCCGGGCAAGGATGATAAGGTTTGGAAGAAGTAGAAGCTGGTATTTCTTTGTCCTTTGGTTCACCAAGTCTCTTTGTGTCTGCACAGTCCAGTCAGGTGGAGGACATTCCGTCTGCAAAAGAAAGTGATGAAGAGGAAGAGGAGAAGGCAGCCCCAGTTTCACCTATGGCTTCTGAAGATGCCATGGAGCCTCAGCTGACAGAAGCCAGTCAGGTTCTGGGAGCCTCAGAAATTAGGCAGGTTCGGGCAAGGCCCAAAGCCTTTGGATTTCAGCCCTAAATCTCAGGGTCCCAGCACCCTGCCCTGCTCCAGACAGGTCAGGGGAAACTCTGAGACCATTCCTGCTCTCTCCCTAGTTCATTGTGTCATTGTATCACCTTGGGCAAATCATTTCTCCTCTGTAAACTTTTCTTTTTCTTCTTGTGAAATGATCCAGTAGTACTAATGCCTCCCTCTTAAGGATAAAACAAAATAAGCTAATTCTTAAGTAGAACCAGTCATTGGTAACTGAAGTCAAAATTGGGGTGGGGTAGGAAGATGAAGCTGGGGGACTGGGGAGGAGAATTGAGCACTTCTTTTTTTTTCTTTCCTTCTCTCTCTCTCTCTCTCTCTCTTTTTCTCTTTTTAACAGAGCATTGAGCAGCTCTGGTTTATGGTGGTCCAGGGTTATTGCTGAGGTTCAGTGCCTGTACTACGAATCTACTGCTCCTGGAGGCCATCTTTTCCCATTTTGTTGCCCTTGGTATTGTTGCTGTTGTTGTTGGATAGGACAGAGAGGAAGCGATGACAGAGAGGGAAGAGAAAGATAGACACCTGCAGATCTGCTTCACTGTTTGTGAAGCGAGCACCCTGCAGGTGGGGAGCCAGGGACTCAAACCTAGATCCTTGTGCTTTGTGCCATGTGCACTTAACCCGCTGTGCTACCACCCAGCTCCCCACTTTATCTATTTTCTATTTGGTAAGGACCATGAAGAACAAAGAGAGAGGCTTGAGAGACTTGACCTGGTACTAATCCAGATCTGTCAATTAAAAAACCCCATGTGGGTTTTAGGCAACTTTCTTCACACCTCCTTGAGTTTCATTTGTAAGATAGGCATAATAATCCCTCTCTTTTAAAATATATTTATTTATTTATTATTGGATAGAGACAAAGATAATTTCCTTTTTTTTCTTTTTTTTTTTTTTACATAAACACCATTCCCACCACCAAAAGATAATTTTTGAGAAGAGTGGGAGATAGAGAAGGAGAGAGACAGAGAGACACCTGCAGACCTGCTCCTCTGCTTGTGAAGTTTTCCCCCTGCAGGTGGGGACCAGGGGCTTAATCCCTGTCTCTAAAGGCAATTATTAATGGGCATGAAAAGCCCTCTGGAGCACCCCAGGAGGTGGTGCAGTGGCAGAACTTTGGATTTATAAGCATGAGGTCCTGACTTTAGTCTCTGGCACCACATGTACCAGAGTGATACTCTGATGTCTTCCCTCTCTCAAATTCTCTTCCTCCCTCTCAATAAGTCTTCAAAAAAAAATTCCTCTGGAGATAGTAAACTACTCTCTAACCTGTCTAGCCATGTCTGTGGCTATTTTAACCTCAGTTGTTTTGGAACACCCCTACCCCCACCCCCTGGAGATGGTGAAGGAATGAAGGAAGCTGGGTAAAGGGGATCCCTTCGTCACCTTCAGCCCTGTCCTCTACTTCCAGCTCAGCCTTCACCTCCCTGCAAGAATCACTGGACATTCCTGGAGTTTGGCCTTCTGCACATGGAGGGATGGCTTCAGTTTGCAAAACCTGTACAGGCAAATGGAGGGTCACAATGGGCCAGCGCTGCTGGTGCTAAGGGACCAGGATGGGCAGGTGAGCTGGGCTGGAGGTTGCTCTGGGGACTCAGAGAGCCAGTAGGTCCTGCTCCAGGACAACCTTAGGGAAAACAGGGTAGAGTTTTTGCTGATATACCCTGTTGATTGGAAACAAAGGACCAGAGAAGGCACCAGCAGAAGATTCCCGCACTTTACAAGAGGGGCTTTGAGATTTAGTTCTCTGAGATGGAGGGACTCAGGAAGATTTTCAAGGTAGGGCCTGAGCAAGGGAGCTCCTTGCTATGAAGGAACATGCTGGAGCTGGCAGAGACCTCAGGGTTGTCAAAGGACTTCGGTCCTCAAGATACTGTTAGAAAGACTTTGTGCCACAAGGTCAAGAAATTTATTTGCTCTGTCTAGAGTCCCTTCTTTGGCAAAACACCACTAACTGAGGAACTTTCTCTTCATATTATGGTACATTACACTTGTTTTTGTTTGTTTGTTTACAGCAGGCCCTTGAATAACAATGGTTGTTTTGTTCAGTGTTTTTTCATTACAGTGTTGGTGAGGAAAAAAAATTTGATTTCCAACCAGGGCCACTGGCTATGTGGAGCGGGAATACTTGCCCCATGTCAGTGGGTTTTCTTTAGTTTTTCAGTGTGGGAAACTCTTGTTTCTCCCCATATCTCAAACAAGTGCATGTTAGGATGGCAGGTCTGTATTAATTTTCTCACTCTGGGAGTATGGGTTTGAGTGCTCCCTGAAATAGAATGGTGATCTGTCCAGGGCTGGCCTTGTGCCCTGAACTGCTGGTATAGGCTCCACTACAAATGACCCTCATTGGGAGAATTTATTAAGTATTAGGATGACTGGGCTGGAGAGATAGCATAATATAATGGTGATGCCTGAGACACCAAGGAGTTCAGATTCAACCCTCTGTACTACCATAAGCCAGAGCTGGGCAGTGCTCTGATAAATAATAATAATGATGATGATGATGATGATGATGATGATGATGATAACAACAATGTTTAAAAATAAGATTGAATAAAATAAATTAGGAAAGCTGGTTTTGGCTCTTATTTAGAAGTTTTGGGTGTTTATTTTTTCTTTTAATTTTACTTACTAAGACAGAGAAAAAGAGAGAGAAAGAGAAAGAGAGGGGCTGGGTGGTGGCGCCCCTGATTGAGCACACATGTTACAATGCGCAAGGACCCAGGTTCGAGTCCCTGGTCTCCACCTGCAGGAGGAAAGCTTCACAAGTGGTGAAGCAGTGCTGCAGGTGTCTGTCTTGTTTCTCTTTCTCTCTATCCCACTCTTCTCTCTCGATTTCTGGCTCTGTATACCTAATAAGTAAATAAAGAGAATTAAAAAAGAGAGAGAAAGAGAGAGAGAACTGCAGCACTGCTTCACTGCCTGTGAAGTTTCCCCTCTGCAGATGGGAAAGACTTTCATGTCTGAGCTTTTGAGTTCACAAATTTAATCCCTGGCACCACCATTAGCCAGAGCTATGCAGTTCCCTAGTTTAAAAAAAAAGGGGGGGGGGGGAGAAGAGGAGAAGGAAAAAAAACCAGAGTCCTCCAGGAGTGATAGAGTCATGTAGACACAAAGCCCAGATAAATAAATACATCTAAGACCATGTGATTAGTTATTCAGTTCTTCTGGGTTTCACTCATGTATAGGTAAAGTATACATGTTGTTAATAAACTTCCTTTACTTTTTTTTCTTTCTATATGTAGCACTAGGGAATGAACCAAGCATCTCATACATGTGCGATACTGCTAAATGGCCTTCCATATTTTAAAGAATCTATATATGAGGTGGGGGAGAGTTACCAAAACACTGCTTATGGAGTTCCCCCTTGGTGCTATCCATGGTACTCCCAGGTGGTGCTGGGGGTTGAACTCAGGGCCTCAAGCATGGTAAGATGTACTCTTTTTTAAAAAGAATTTATTTATATATGAGAAAGATAGGCAGAGAGAGAAAGAACCAGACATCACTCTGGTACATATGCTGCCAGGGATTGAACTCAGGACCTCATGTTTGAGAATCCATTGCTTTATCCACTGCACCACCTCCCAGACCACAAGATGTACTCTTTACTTTATGAACTATCACCCAGTCCTTATTTTTCTCTTAAAAAAAAAGAGAGAGAGAGATAAAGATAAAGGATGCCGGCCTCTTCATTATCCAGCTCTGCCCCCTGGCCCCCCAGATGCCCTTCTAGAATGAACTTATACTACCAAGTCTGGACAGCAGCTACTAACTCCATTCTAGTAGCAAACTGCAAGATCTTTTGTTTTCCAGATATTTGGGGCCTTCTCCTCTTCAACTATTCGACTCAGCAAAAGCTTCTATGGTACTGGAGAGACATTCCTCTTCTCCTTCTCCCCACAGCTCAAGGTGATATTCCTAAACTTCTGGAGGTGGGATGGAGTGGGGTAGGACAAAGATCCTGGTGGCTCTGAGCTCCAGCTCCTGTGATGGGTCCTCTGGCATCCTTTGATCTTTCCACTGAGGGAATGCAGTAGGGTAGTGGCAGTAGCAGGCATCCTTCCTGCCTTATCCACACTCTATCATCATTAAAAAAGAAAAGTTTTGGGGGTAGTACACCAGGTTAAGCACACATAGTGCGAAGAGCAAGGATCCTGGTTCTAGGCCCTGGCTCCCCACCTGCAGGGAGGTCACTTCATAAGTGGTGAAGCATGTCTGCGGGTGTCTGTCTCTCTTCCCCTCTCTATCTTCCTCTCCTCTCTCAATTTCTCTGTCCTGTCCAACAATAACAATTACAGCAACAACAATGGGAAAAAAGATGGTTTCCAGGAGCAGTGGATTCATAGTGCTGGCACTGAAGCCCCAGCAATAACCCTGGAGGCAAAAAAAAAAATTAGTAAGTCCACAGCAAACACTGAATGGCTCTAAGAAGAGGGATGTTGGGGATGTTGTTTATGAAACACAGGCTGGAAAGAGGTCTAATTACAGGTAAGGCTGTGGGCATGATGGTAGAAAAATGAGTACAGATAAGTGTTGGTTTCAATTTTCTTAGAAAGTACAGGGTAGGGAGTCGCGCAGGTGGCGCAAAGCACAAGGACCAGAGTAAGGATCTGGGTTCAAGCCCCCAGCTCCCCACCTGCAGGGGAGTCGCTTTACAGGCAGTGAAGCAGGTCTGCAGGTATCTATCTTTCTCTCCTCGTCTCTGTCTTCCCCTTCTATCTCCATTTCTCTCTGTCCTATCCAACAACAACGACATCAGTAACAACAACAATGAAAAACAACAAGGGCAGCAAAAGGGAAAATAAATATTAAAAAATTAAAAAAAAGAAAAAACCCTAAAAAAAAAAGTACAGGGTGGGGAGTTGGTCGGTAGCACAGTGGGTTAAGTGCACGTGGTGTAAAGCACAAGGGCTGGAGTAAGGATCCAGGTTTGAGCCCCCTATTTCCCCACCTGCAGGGGAGTTGCTTCACAAGTGGTGAATCAGGTCTGCAGGTGTCTGTCTTTCTCTCCCCATCTCTGTCTTCCCCTCCTCTCTCCACTTTTCTCTGTCCTATACAACAACAACATCAATAATAACTACAACAATAAAACAACAAGGGCAACAAAAGGGAATAAATTTAAAAAAATTAAAAAAAGAAAGTACAGGGTGAGGTGATTGGCTATGAGGATGGTGGGGTGGGTGTTCAGGTGGGGGAAGAGAAGGTATCTAACAGTCAATACAGGAATGGAAAGAGAAGCCTCCTAGAGAAAAGAAGAGAAACTGAAAGACAGTTGGGAATTATTGGCAAGCCAGTTATTCCTCTCCCTCTACTCTCCTTCTCTCCTCTCCTCTTTTCCTTTCTCTCTTCTCTATCCTCCTTCTTTCCTTATTTAATTCAATTTATTTATTTATTGGCTAGAGACAGATAGAATTGATAGGTAAAGAGGAGATAGAGAAGAAAGACACCTGTTGGAGACAGAGAAGAGGAGAGACACTTATGAAGCTTCCTTATAAAGACAGTTACGAAGCTTCCTCCCTTCAGGTGGGGATCGGGGGCTTGAACCCAGGCCCTTGCACATTGTAACATGTGATCAACCAGGTGTGCCACCTTCTGGCCCCTCTTCTTTCCTTTTTCTCTTTAAAGGTTTATTTATTTATATGAGAGAGAACCAGAACATCACTCTGGCACGTGTAACACCAAGGACTGAACTCAGGACCTCATGCTTGAGATTCCAACACCTCATCCACTGTGCCACCTCCTAGGCCACAGATCGCAAATTTCATCCAAACTTTGGGTTTTGCCAAACTGGAGAAGAGAGGGAAAGGAAGGATGAAGGGAGTGAAATACAAAATGGACCACAGAACCTAGACTTGACAGGAAGGAGAGAAAGCCAGAGGGGAACTAGGAAGATAATGAGATGCAGATAGAATCAGTAATAAGGGGTCCCTTGAAACAGACTTGGAGCAGTGATACAAATTGCTGAATAGTGTGTTGGAACATGGGCTATAACAAAGAGGGACATTTGGGTTAGGGAGAAAGAGTAAAAGTTATGCAAAAGACTCTCATCCCTGAGACTCTGAGGTCCCAAGGATCAACCCTCAGCACCACCATAAACCAGAGCTGAGTAGTGCTCTGAAAAAGAAGAAGAAGAAGAAGGAGAAGAAGGAGAAGAAGGAGAAGAAGGAGAAGAAGAAGGAGGAGGAGGAGGAGGAGGAGGAGGAGGAGGAGGGAAAAGAAAAGAAAAGGGGAATCAGTCGGTGGCGCAGCGGGTTAAGCGCACATGGCGCGAAGCACAAGGACCAGTTTAAGGATCCCGATTCCAGCCCCCAGCTCCCCACCTGCAGGGGAGTCACTTCACAGGCGGTGAAGCAGGTCTGCAGGTGTCTATCTTTCCCTCCCCCCTCTGTCTTCCCCTCCTCTCTCCATTTCTCTCTGTCCTATCCAACAACAACAACATCAATAACAACAACAATAATAACTACAACAATAAAACAACAAGGACAACAAAAGGGAATAAATAAATATTTTTTTAAATCTTTAAAAAAAACTTTCTAAAAGAAAAGAAATATTTAAAGTAGACTGGTGGCAATTGGTTCCTAAGTGTGGCTATGGGAAGTATGGTGAGGCAGATGGACAAAAACCAGAAAGGAACTGAGGGATAGGGTTGGGCAGGTTCATATGGTCGGTGAAATTTGCCAGTACTAAGAATTGGGAAGGAGGAGAGGATGGTGAACTACAGCTCAGGTCTTTGATTAAGGACAACTAGTGACTATTATCAGTCCCATCTCAGATGAGAAAGCTGAGGCACAGAAGTTGAGCAACGTGCTTAGGTCACAGAGCTAAATCAGAGGCATGGATAGATGTGGAAGCAGACTCTGGAGCTTAGACAGAGCACTAGCAATAAGCTACCTCTCAAACCAGAGAGGGCCCATGTCTTGAGATACTGCTAGGCTGGGGGAGAAAAGACGATCACAAGATGAGTGGCAAGTGCTGAGAAGAAGCAGAGGAGCACATGCATGAAATGAGGATGCGGATAACCACGGAGATTTCTCAGAGGAAGAGATCAAGTTGGCTTTTGATGACAAATAGAACATCACCAGGTGGTGAAGAACATAGGGACTAGTTATTTTGGAGTGTGTACAAAGGCACAGAACTTGGAGAGAAGAAGCTCATTCAGGAATCTAATAGATGAGTAAGAGGAAAATAGAGTCTGTAAGGAAGGACATACTGTTCTTATTGGCAAGGCATGTCCCTAAGAAATATTTGCTTGGTGAGGGATGGGAGGGTAGATAGCATAATGATTATGCAAAGAGACTCTCATGCTTGAGGCTCCAAATTCCCAGGTTCAATCCCCAGCACCACCATAAGCTAGAGCTGATCAGTGGTCTGGTAATAAATAAATAAATAAATAATATTTGCTTGGCTCAGCAAAATATCTCACTTGGACAATGTGCTGTTTTGCTATGTGCATGACCCAGGTTTGAGCCTGGCCCCTACTGCATTGAAGAAATTTTGCTGTTTTGATATATTTCTCTCAAAGGAAAAAGAAAAAAAAAAGGGGGGGGATATTTGTTTAATGGATGAACTAGTTCCAAGGGATTTAGTTTGCTATTTGAGATTTCTCCTCCAGTATATAGACCAAGATACCTGCAAACACATCCAGCCACATAATCACATGGGCACATAACAAGGAGAAACTCAAAGAGTTATGGCCTAATTATGACATTCCATCTCTTGGAAACCCCTACTTCCCTTTGGTTTTTCTTTAACATTTGTCACCATCTTTGTTTTTTTATTAATGGTTATATTCATATATATATATTTTTTAATATTTATTTCCTTTTGTTGCCCTTGTTTTATTGTTGTTGTTATTAGTATCATCATTGTTGGATAGGACAGAGAAAAATGGAGACAAGAGGGGAAGACAGAGAGGGGGAGAGAAAGATAGACACGCACAGACCTGCTTCACTGCCTGTGAAGCGACTCCCCTGCAAGTGGGGAGCTGGGGGCTCAAACTGGGATCCTTAGACGCCGGTCCTTGTGCTTTGTGCCACCTGCGCTTAAACTACTGCACTACTGCCCAACTTCTGGTTATATATTTTTAATCAATAAGTATTATTCTGGAAGATAGCAAATTTTAAAATTTATTATTGGATAAAGACAAAGAGAAATTGAAAGGGGAGGGGGAGATAGAGAGGGAGAGAGACAGAGACACCTGCAGCCCTCTTTCACCACTCTTGAAGCTTTCCCCCTGCAGGTGGGGACCGAGGGCTTGAACCCGGGTTTTCGAGCACTGTAATGTGAGGGCTTAACCAGGTGCATCATTGCCTAGCCACCATTTAACTTATTTGTCAATCTCCTCCCATTAGAATGAGAATTCCTGAGGCATGATGTTCATTATTATGTTCACTCTTCTATTCATTGTCTAAGATAGTGCCTATTGCTAAATGCTTAAACAGTTGTTGAGTGGGAAGCTGGGTGGTGGTGTACTTGGTAGAGTGCACACATCACGGTGTATAAGGATCTGGATTCAAGCTCCTGGTTCCTAACTGCAGGAGGGCAGCTTCATGTGTGGTAAAGCAGTGTAGCAGGTCTCTCTCTCTCTCTCTCTCTTAGGTATCTCTTTTTCTTTTCTTTTTTTAATTAATTAATTAATTTTCCCTTTGTTTTTGCCCTTGTTGTCTTATTGTTGTAGTCATTATTGTTGTTGTTATTGATGCTTTGTTGTTGGATAGGACAGAGAGAAATGGAGAGAGGAGGGGGAGACAGGGAGAGAGAAAGATAGACACCTGCAGACCTGCTTCACCGCTTGTGAAACGACTTCCCTGCAGGTGGGGAGCCGGGGGCTTGAACCGAGACCCTTATGCCGGTCCTTGTGCTTTGCGCCACCTGCGCTTAACCGCTGCGCTACCGCCCGACTCCCTTTTTCTTTTCTTTTAAAAAATTGTTTTATATATATTTATTTTCCCTTTTGTTGCTCTTGTTTTTTTATTGTTGTTGTAGTTATTGTTGTTGTTATTGATGTTGTCATTGTTGGATAGGACAGAGAGAAATGGAGAGAGTAGGGGAAGACGGGGGGGGTGGGGGGGGTGGGGGGGGGGGGGGGAGGGGGGGGAGAAAGATAGACACCTGCAAGACCTGCTTCACCGCCTGTGAAGCGACTCCCCTGCAGGTGGGGAGCCGGGCGCTCAAACCGGGATCCTTACTCTGGTCCTTGCGCTTCGCGCCACGTGCGCTTAACCCGTTGCGCTACCGCCTGACTCCCAGGTTATCTTTTTTTTTTTTTTAATTATTTATTTCCTTTTGTTGCCCTTGTTGTTTTATTGTAGTTACTACTGATGTCGTCATTGTTGGATATGGCAGAGACAAGTGGAGAGAGGAGGGGAAGACAGGGGGGAGAGAAAGACAGACTCCTGCAGACCTGCTTCATTGCCTGTGAAGCGACTCCCCTGCAGGTGGGGAGGCGGGGGCTCAAACCCCGATCCTTACACCAGTCCTTGCGCTTTGCACCATGTGCACTTAACCCGCTGAGCTACTGCCCGACTCCCTTCTCAATTTCTGTCTCTATTCAAAAAAATAAATGAATAAGTAAAATAGTTGAATGAAGTCCTGAGGTATGGCTCAGAGCCTAAAGCAGTATCTTACCATGCATCAGGTCCTGGGTTTGGTCCCTGATACCATAAAGGAGCACCATGCACAGCAACAAGGGGACTACACGGATGGTGGAGTGGTAATTCAGTTTCTCTCCCTGTCTAAAAATATAGAATAAGTATTGGACCAGGAGGTAATTTAGTGGTATTATGCATATACAACTCCCTGGATTCATTCCCCAACAACAATCACACTAAAAGGAACTGTGGAATGAAAAAATATTTTGTTCTGTTTGTTTTTTTGTAGAGGATATTCTGTCCTAGTCCTAGGACAGAATGGACTATCATCTTTTCAAAAAATGGCTAACTTTTGTCTATCTTACTTTTACTTCCTCGATGTTTTACTTATCTCATGTAGGGGTGGGGGGTGGTAGAGCTCAGCACTATTGTGGCACATACAATGCTGAAAACTTAATCTGGGGCCTCAAACATGTTCTTTCACTAAGCCACTGCCTTGACCATTTGCCAATCTTTAGTTTCTTTTATTTATTTATTCGTTTTTGTTGCCCAGGTTTTTTTAAATTATTATTGTAGTTATTTTTTTAAGATTTTATTTATTTATGAGAAAGATAGGAGGAGAGAGAAAGAACCAGAGACATCACTCTGGCACATGTGCTGCTGAGGATCAAACTCAGGACCTCATGCTTGAGAGTCCAAAGCTTTATCACTGTGCCACCTCCTGGACCACTGTTGTAGTTATTATTGTTATTGTCATTGGATAAGACAGAGAGAAATGGAGAGAGGAGGGGAAGACAGAGAGGGGGCGAGAAATATAGACACCTGCAGACCTGCTTCACCACCTGTGAAGCAACTCCCCTGTAGGTGGGGAGCCAGGGGGCTCGAACTGGGATCCTTGTGCTTTGCGCCACGTGCACTTAACCTACTATGCTACCACCCGACTCCCCAATCTTTAGTTTCTTGAATTAATTAACTTCAGCAGCTTCTTGACTACTACTCCAAGCAGCACATTAAATGGGATCTTTCTTTTGCAGTAACATTTATCTTTTTCAAGATTGAAGGCCATGTTTCTTGATGAAAGAAGTTGAATGATTCTGTTTTCTCATGGTCACTTGTTACCTGTAGGGCTTATCTTTCACTCATTTCTTTTCTTGCTGAAAATTCTGATTGCTCATAGCAGCTTTTCCAACTAACTACAATGATCTACTTATGTGGGCCTTTAAAAAATATTTTTACGTAGTTGGGTGGTAGCTCAGCGGGTTAAGTGCAGGTGGTGCAAAGCTCAAGGACCGGCTTAAGGATCCCAGTTCAAGCTCCTGGCTCCCCCCCTGCAGGGGAGTCGCTTCATAGGTGGTGAAGCACGTCTGTAGGTGTCTGTCTTTCACTCCCCCTCCTCTCTCCATTTCTCTCTGTCCTATCCAACAATGACTACATCAATAACAACAACAATAACTGCAGCAATAATAAAAAACAAGGGCAACAAAAGGGAAAATAAATAAATGATTCAAAATATTAATTTTTTTAATTGGGGGGCCAGGTGGTAGCACAGCAGGTTAAGCACATATGGTGCGGAGCAAGGACTGGCATGGATCCTAGTATGAGCCCCTGGTTCTCCACCTGCGGGGCGGGGGCGTCACTTCACAAGCAGTGCAGCAGGTCTGCAGATGTCTATCTTTCTCTCCCCGTTTTCCCCTCCTCTCTTTATTTCTTTCTGTCCTATCCAACAACAACATCAGCAATAACAACAACCACAACAAGGGCAACAAAAATGGGAAAAAACAGCTTCCAGGAGCAGTGGATTTGTAGTGCAGGCACTGAGGCCTAGCGATAACCCTAGGGGCAAATATATACACACATATATTTATTTATTCCCTTTTGTTGCCCTTGTTGTAATTATTATTGTTGTTGTTACTGATGTCATTGTTGTTGGATAGGACAGAGAGAAATGGAGAGAGGAGGGGAAGACAGGGGGAGAGAGAAAGGTAGATACCTGCAGACCTGCTTCACTACCTGTAAAGGGACTCCCCTGCATGTGGGGAGCTGGGGACTCGAACCAGGGTCCTTACACCTTGCACCACATGCGCTTAACCCGCTGCGCTACTGCCTGACTCCTATATATATATATATATTTTTTTAAACTTTATTTTTATTTATTTTTTAAATTTAATTTTTTGCCTCCAGGGTTATCACTGGGGCTCGGTGCCTGAACTACAAATCCACTGCTCCTGGAGGCTATTTTATTTATTTTTATAATTAAAAAAAATTATTGAGGGGGTTAGGAGGTGCACAGTGGGTTAAGCACAGGTGGCGCAATGCGCAAAGACCTGCGTAAGGATCCCAGTTTGAGCCCCCGGCTCCCTACCTGCAGGGGAGTCGCTTCATAGGCGGTGAAGCAGGTCTGCAGGTGTCTGTCTTTCTCTCCCTCTCTCTGTCTTCCCTTCCTCTCTCCATTTCTTTCTGTCCTATCCAACAACGACAACAATAAAAAAAATGTATTTATTCCCTTTTGTTGCCCTTGTTGTTTTACTATATATATATATATATATATGTGTGTATGTATGTATGTATATGTATATAATTAGGGGCTGGGTGGTAGTGCAGAGAGTTAAGCACACATGGCGTAAAGCACAAGGACCGGAGCTTAAGAATCCCAGTTCAAACGCTGGCTCCCCACCTACAGGAGGGTCACTTAGCAACATGAAGCACGTCTACAGATGTCTATCTTTCTCTCCCCGTCTTCCCCTCCTCTCTCGATTTCTCTCCGTCCTATCCAACAATGGGGGGTGGGGGAGATGGCTGCCAGGAGCAGTGGATTCATAGTGCAGGCACCAAGCCCCAGCAATAACCCTGGAGGCAAATACACATAGTGGTAGTCAAGCCTTTTATTTAGGGTAGATCCTGCAGGATTTGCTGAGGAATTAGGTGTGAAGTGGTACTGGAGGTGGGTAGTGGGTAGGCTTGGTGTTAGCTTCTACGAGAAATGAGTTATGGGAGCTGGGTGGTGGCATACCTGGTTGAGTGCACACATTACAGAACACAGGGACCCAGGTTCAAGCCCCCTGTCCCTTTCCTGCAGGAGGAAAGCTTTGCAAGTGGTGAAATGGGGCTGCAGGTGTCTCTCTCTCTCCTCTATCTCCCTCTTCCCTCTCAATTTCTGGCCGTCTTTACCCAATAAAGATAACTTTTAAAAATAGAGGAAAATAAACCTTAAAAAATGAGTTATTAGGGACCACTTTCTAATCTCGACTTTCCTCATTCTCTCTCTAGGTTTGAAAGCACAGAGCTCTAGAAGGGTCTGGTTTATTCATAAGCAGAGGGGCTTGGGGCATTCAGACTGGAGACTAGAAATAACAAACTCAAGTTAGGAACCCACAGTACCTTGTGCCTTTGAGCTTAGTCTATTCCCTCCTCAATACTGCCATCTAGTGGTGAAGAGTTAAGCTGCACAGGCAGAACTAAACTGGTTCAGTAATTGGAGCCAATCCCTTTCATCCTAGGTCTTTAAGTGGACAGGAAGAAACTCTTTCTTCGTGAAAGGAGACTTGGATTCACTGATGATAGGCAGTGGCAGGTATGTGTTTCACTCCTTCCTGAGTCGCTGGGGGGAGGACTGTGTTCTGGTCCCTTCCCTCTCGTTTGGGAATACTGGGTTAGCTTGAAGACAAAAGGGGGAGACAGGTAGTTAACTTTCAAGCTTCTCACTTTGACATCTTCAGGCCCTGCCACATCCTCAACCTCATTCTGCTCTAAATTAGCACTGAGGGAAAAGGATGTGCTTATGATTGCCCACATCTTAGTCTGAATTTAAGTAACTTTGAGAACATTCTACATAGGATGGTTGAATGAAGTTAGAGTTAAGGGATGAGTAGGTCTCAAATTTACCTGTCAGGTTCACAATCCTAGGAACTGTAACTCAATGGAAGGAAGGAAGGCAGGCAGGCTTAGGAAAAAAAAAAAAAGAGAAAGAAAAAAGGAGGAGGAGGAAGGGAGGGAGGGAGGGAGGGGGAGTGTGTGTGTGTGTGTAGGTAGCAGTGGAGATATATGAAGTGGGTTAGGAAGAAAAAGAGCTTTGTTTCTGATATGACCAGAAAGAAAATCTCATACTGAGGGCAAAGACGAAAGCATTGCTTGGTTAGTACCAGGCAAGTTGTTTGTTCTCCCAAATGCTTGAAAAGCTTCCATTGATCCCCAATAAAGAAATAAAAAAAAAAGAAAAAAAAAAGCTTCCATTGAGAGGAAGCTTGGCACAGAACACACCAACCATTACTGATTTGCAATAACCCACTTCCCAGCTGCAGTCTGTTTCCTGTCAAATGAGGGAATTAGAATGGATGCTTTCTGAACTGTGTGGGGCTGAGTTCACACCTGAAATTTACTCCTTTGCATTTTAACATTCCAAATGTTCTAACGCTAGATTGTAGCTCTCTACATTTATTGAAATAACTGAATAATAATAGTAATAATAAAGCAAGCTTTAACTCCAGTGCGGAATTGCATGTGGAGTACCTAGTTATTCAGGATAAACCAGGTAATGGGAAGATGAAACGGGCAAAATACGGCTGTAGTATGGTCAAGAGTCAAGGAAATGAATCTCACAGTAATCAACACCCAGGAAGGATCCAAGTCAAGACTTTGCTCTTCTTTCTTTTTTTTTTTTTTTTTTTTTTAATTTTTTATTTAAGAAAGGATTAGTGAACAAAAGCATAAGGTAGGAGGGGTACAACTCCACACAATTCCCAACACCCAATCCCCATAACCCACCCCCTCCCCTGATAGCTTTCCCACTCTCTATCCCTCTGGGAGCATGGACTCAGGGTCGTTGAGGGATGCAGAAGGTAGAAGGTCTGGCTTCTGTAATTGCTTCCCCGCTGAACATGGGCGTTGACTGGTCGGTCCATACCCCCAGTCTGCCTCTCTCTTTCCCTAGTAGGGTGTGACTCTGGGGAATTTGCTCTTCTTTCTAGTGGCCAGTTTGGACTGTGGTTGGATGGAGATTTGTATCACGGGGGAAGCCATCCCTGTGCGACCTTTAACAATGAGGTACTGGCGCGGCAGGAACATTTCTGCATCAAGGAGCTGGAGGCCTGGGTTCTGAGCTGATGCCGCATGGCGGACAGCTTCCTGAGGCCAAAGGTGGTCAGATCTTCTCATGGATGTATTAAAAGCAACACACCCAGCCTAAAAACGGATGGCCAAATGTCCTAGTGTTGCCTGTGGCTTTGAGCTAACCTCTTAATAGTCTGGAGACAAAAGACAGGCCTGGGTCAGGCACTGCTCTCTAGAAGAGATAACTATGAAGGAAGGAAAAGGAACTTACGTCTCACCCTGAGCAGTGCAAAGTCCCTCATGGCAACTGTATTTTAAGAAATTATACAGATACTTGATCTCACTCATATGTGGACTATAAGAAAACAAAGGAACAGACCAATCAATCCAAAGTTAACCCATGGATCTGAACCACAGGAGGCTGCTGGAGGCAGAAGGTGGAGGGTATCCAATGATGGTGGGAGAGGGAACTTTGGTGGTGGGCATGGTGTGAGAACTTTTGAAGAGGTGTGACAAAGCACTTCTGAAATATGTATAATAATGTAAAACAATGTTATCTAAAAGATTGTAAAAAAGAAAAAAATGATACAATGAATACATGTTTATTATTGAAAAGACAAACAAAATTAAATTTCTGCCCTTGAAACGCTAACATTTTCATATATATCCTTTTAGATTTTAAGCAATGTCTTATGAGGATATATATATATATATATATATATATATATATGGAAAATGGGACTACTGTTTTGGAAATTATGTTTATTTTTATTATTATTTTTTACCAGAGCACTGCTCAGCTCCGGCTTATGGTGGTACGGGGGATTGAACCTGGGACTTTGGAGCCTTAGGCACGAGAATATCTTTGCATAACCATTATGCTATCTACCCCCGCCCTTATTTTTATTTTCTTAAAGATAGAGATAGAGAGGTAGAGGGCGTGAAGGAGCCCACAGCACCAAAGCTTCCTTCAATATGGTGGTGGTGGTTGGTGGTGAGGGGGCGTGAATCTATGTCACAGAAAAGCAACACACTTCCAAGTGAGCTATTTTGCCGGCTTTTAGAAATTATTTTTATTTATTTATTTTGCCTCCAGGGTTATCGCTGGGGCTCTCTGCCTGCACTATGAATCCACTGCTCCTGGAGGCCTCTTTTTTTCCTTTTGTTGCCCTTGTTGTTTGTCGTCATCATCATTTTTGATTTGTTGTTGCTGTTGTTGTTGTTGGATAGGACAGAGAAAAACCGAGAGAGGAGGGGAAGACAAAGAAGGGGAGAGAAATATAGACACCTGCAGACCTACTTCACCACCTGTGAAGTGACACCCCTGCAGGTGGGGGGGCCGGGAGCTCTAACCAGGATCTCTACGCCAGTACATGGGCTTTGCGCCACCTGTGCTTAACCCACCGCCAACCCCCAGAAATTATCTTAAAGAACATTGTCAAACTACAAACACCAGGACTCGGCCAGTGAAGCCAATAAAGACTGCACTAACGCCATTCTTTCTCTCTAAAACAGTAACGGCTTAATGCCTGCCACTAGAATGACAGGTTGCTTAAAAACTTTATCTTTGGTGGTAGTGCAGTGGGTTAAGTGCACGAGGCACAAAGCGCAAGGACCAGCATAATTATCCCAGTCCCCAGCTCCCCACCTGCAGGGGAGTAGCTTTGCAAGCCGTGAAGCAGGTCTGCAGGCGTCTATCTTTCTCTCCCCCTCTCTGTTTTCCCCTTCATTTCTCTCTGTCCTATCCAACAATGACAATATCAATAACAACAACAATAAAAACAAGGACAACAAAAGGGAAAATAAATTTTAAAAATCTTTATAAGGAAGATATGAAATCAACAAATGAATAATATGTATATTTGGTAGATTGGAACCTCAAGAAGATTAAAGGATGTTTTCTGGCACAATAGTATTGCAGAAAACTAAGAAAAACATATTATCACTTTCCATGCTAGTGTCTATCTCCTGCAAGATGGTAAGGACTTTTTTTTTTTTTTTCCCCACCAGGGTTATTGCTGAGAATCGGTGCTTACATGACAAATCTACCACTCCCAGTGGCCTCTTACTTGGTAGAGAGGGGGTAGAAACAGAAACTGAAAAAGAAAGGGCGAAAAAGAGGGGGCCGGGAGGTGGTGCACCAATTAAGTGCACATAGTACTATGTGCAAGGATCCATGCATGGACTCGGGTTTGGGCCCTGCTCCCCACCTATAGGGGGGAAGTGAAGCTTCACAAGTGGTAAAGCAGGTCTGCAGGTATCTTTCTCTCTCCCTCTCAATTTCTCTTTGACCTATCAAATAAAATGTAAAAAAAAAAAAAAGAAAAAGAAAAAGAAGAAAAAGATGCCAGATGTGGTAGATTCGTAGTGCAGGCACTGAACCTCAGCAACTAGAGGCAAGCAGTAAATAAATAAATAAATAAATAAATAAATAAATAAATAAATAAATAAAAGGGCAAAAGAGAGACAACTCACATCCTTACCTGTGTGCTCTACTGGGTGTGCCACTGTCTAGTCCTGGGAAAGATTTTTTTTTTATTTAAAGATTTTATTTACATTTTAAAGAGAAGAGAGAACCAGATGCCAGGGATTGAACTTCAAACATGATTGGGAGTCCAGTATTATAGTCACTGTGCCACCTCCCAGGCCACAGGAAAAGATTATTCATTATATTATTTACTATAACAGAAAAAGCAGGTTCTATCAAATACCTCTCTCTCATACACCTTACATAGTTTTGAGGTATTAAGAAACACCCGGGAATATTCCTAGACAAAATACTTTCCTTTGCACAAAAGGGTCAAAACTGGACATACAGGGCTCGCAAAATAGCTTACTTGGGTAGTGTGCTGCTTTGCCATGTGCACGACCCAGGTCTGAGCCCATCCCCCACTGCACTGGAAACTTCAGGCTGTGTTCTTTTCTACTTTCTCTGCGGACCTAACTTAAAAAGAAAGAGAAAGTGGTTCGGGAGGTGGTGCAGTAGATAAATCAGAAGACTCTCAAGCATGAGGTCTTGAGTTCAGTCCCCGGCAGCACATGTACCAGAGTGATGTCTGGCTCTTTCTCTCTCCTCCTATGGTTCTCATAAATAAATAAATAAATAAAATCTTAAAAAAAAAAAAAAGAAAGAAAAAACTGGATACAGATCATGAGAGAAATTCATCAAGGAATCTTTAATTTCAAAAAGGAGATACATTCATGAAGCTTTACTGCAGCACTGCTTCCACACCCAAATGAAGAAATTAGTCATTTTAACTTGCAGGTCTATTTACATTCTCAAGGTGACAAAACTCAGTACTTCTAGAGACTAAGCTGTTAAAAGTCTCAATTTTTATGCAAATAAGTGAAGGTGTTTTAGAAAAATTTAACCTTGTAAGTGGCACAAGGTTTCCATAATTAAAACAGTTAAAAAGAGCATAAAGTACAGCTTCCTTATAAATAACACAAGAATAAAATCAAACAGAATTAAGTTGCTGTTCACATAGCATGATACAATACAGGTACAACAAATTCCATAGTAAACCACAATGATTTAAAGGCAGGAGCTGCAAAAATAAAACAACTTTAGCATAAAAACATTATATTCTTGACCTTGGGCTCCTGGACAAATAGTTTCTCCACACTGAGTATTTGACATTCAATCCAGATTCAATGGTTGACTTCACTTGTGCTTTTATGAGCCTACATGTGAATACATCCTTATTCATGTAGCACCACAGTAGGGAGGGATTAAAGAAAGTAATTTTTTAACCATTATTTTATGAACTAGAATCAACTACTTACTGATCATGTACTAAAGGATTGTATGTGTGTGTACACAGAATGGCAGACACTCCAGACACTTTTACTCTAATGCCCACAGTACAGAACTTAGCTACATAGCAGATGATGGATTACCTGCTGTCCTGAGGTCTCAGTGCCCCTTCCTCCACTTATTTTTGCCCAAAGCCAGGGCTGGTTCTGTATACCCCACCTGCTAGGGAGGTTTTTTTTGTAAGGGAGAGTAAGGCACAACATTTTAGGAGTTCATGACTTCCATTACCCACTGTCTTGTATTTTCAGGACTCTCTAGCCACCACTGGCTTTGATTTCTGACTTTGTTCTTGGTGAAGTTCCGTAGAAGCGTAGATGTGTGTGTTGGGGAGAAAAGTGCACATCACTCAACTACAGTAGTGACTATTCTGCTGCTGTATGGCAAAAAGTGCTGGAAGCATCAAGTTATAAAGGGGAACCTAGAATTTACCTGGTAATTATTCATTTTAGCACAAGCATTTCAGTTTTTGCTCTGAGACCCATAAGATGCATGGAACAGCAAAATCAAAGAATTAGTCAATCATTGGGATGCATTGGATCGACCTTCTTGTGGTGCATCCCGTGAGTACCCATTCATTGGGGAAACTGACAATCCTTCCTAGCCGGCTGAATCCACATGGATCCCAGTCACTTTCAAAGCCAGCAACAAGCAGCTCCTGACAGCTTTCAACCTGACCTGTTGACTGGCTACGGAAGAAGGGCAAACACTAGAAGAAGAAGAAGTCAATCATGGCTCCTATGATGACCTCTGATAAGGGAGATGCAGAAAGCAGATAGGAGGGTAGCCTCCTTCTCTGGGCATAATACTTAGGACACAAGCAATGAGTATGTAAGGAAGAAACTGCCTGGGTCTAGAGACAGCACTGAGCCTGAGTACTGTCTGGTTTGGGGAATAACTCCATACTGGGAGTAGGAAGCCTGCTAACAAAATAGTTTTATATTCTGTTTCAGAGGTCAGAGTCCTCAGATTCCTTAATAGATCAGTCAAAGAACTGGAGCCTTACTTACTGTTTACCCCAACCTGGCAGTTGATTAAGGCTAAAAGGGTAAGGGAAGATATCTCCCTCTAATGATTAAGTCACTTGCTAATTATTCTCAGATTTGGTGGCTATGATTTTTTTTTTCCTTTTTAATGACTGTGGCAAATTCCAGTGTGTACCCCTGTCTCAGTTCCAATAATAATAAACAATCATATGTCATGTGTTAAGAGTAACAAAGTGATTCTTATTCTAAGAAAAGACTATTACTTTACTTAATATTAAAAAAATAGGCAAGGTAATGTTTTTCATAGCATGTATAGCAAGATTTGCTTAATAACTCTTTTCCCTTTGGATGAAAATTTCTTTTCTTTTTTTTGTTACCAGAGGATTGTACTCAGCTCTGGCTTGTGGTGCAAGGGAATGAACCTGAGACCTCAGAGCCTCAGGTATGAGAGTTCATTTGCATAACTATTATGCTATCTACCCTCCGCCCAGAATAAAAATTTCTTACCGTTAGCACATAAATACATTCAAAGTGTAAAATAAAAATCACTAGTGGCTAACTACATTTGTGGACATCTATGATTGAATTTCCTAAACTAATTGTGTTGGGCGAAGAGGAGAGAGGACTTTTTGAAGACATTCATACCCTCTTATCTTTATCTTTAAAAAGCTTTTTGGCTGCTTCTCGGATGTGAGCTGGACTCTGTGCTGAATTTGCATAATTCCATTCCTTTTTTTGAGGTGTTATAAGTGGAGCTACAACATCTCCATCCTGTTTAGGAGAAGAAAATTAGAAATAGAGAAAAGCCAGTTTTCATAACTTTGAATGAAAACCTCAGCTACAAACATACTTTTTTTTTTCTTTTACCAGAATACTGCTCAGCTCTGGTGCAGGGGACTGAAACTGGGACTTCGGGTCCTCAGGCATGAGAGCCTTTTTTTTTTTTTTTTTTTGCCTCTAGGGTTATAGATGGGGCTCTGTACCTGCACTACAAATCCACTGCTCCTGTGGCCATTTTTTTTTTTTTTTTAATTTTTGGATAGGACAGAGAGAAATTGAGAGAAAAGGGGGTGATAGAGAGGAAACCTGCTTCCCTGCTTATGAAGCCACCCCTCTGCAGCTGGGGAGCCAGGGGCATGAACCAGGATCCTTGTGTGGGTCCTTGGGCTTCATACTATGTGTGCTTGTTTTTTTATTGTTGTGGTTATTATTGTTGCTGTTCCTGCTGTCATTGTTATTGGATAGGACAGAGAAAAATGGGAGATCCTCGGAGGGGAAGACAGAGGGGGAGAGAAAGACAGACACCTGCAGACCTGCTTCACCGCCTGTGAAGCGACTCCCCTGCAGGTGGGGAGCCGGGGTTCGAACCGGGATCCTTATGCCGGTCCTTGTGCTTTGCGCCACCTGCGCTTAACCCGCTGCGCTACAGCCCGACTCCTGCTAGTTCTTTTTCTTCTGACTTTGTTATTACATTTTCTAGTTCCAGTGCCTATAAGCTTCCAGTTATATATGGTTAATGAGTCACTGGAAAACCGAGAAAGAAGCTCTGAGAAATCAGGACATTTCTCTATTTCTTCTGGCAGAGGAAACAAAGACCATGGATGTTCTAGCTTGTGCAGGTAGCCCCACCACAGCACACACCTCGTTTGGTCCCTCCTACCCTAAAGAGAATGGCAGCTTCCATGTGGTCTTTTACTTTCTTGTTTGCTCATTTGCTTCTCTTAAAAATTTTGCATTTCTTCTCTCATGTTAACTTTCCTGGACCAGACTTGACAGAACTACTAAAAGTTGTTATTCAAATATATATAATTTTACCCTGGTAACAAACACAGGGCCTGACAAAAATATCCATTCAATGAGTGGATATATCTAGATTTAAATGAACTATTATCACATAGCTATACTTTAAAATACTGGGGCCAGGTGGTAGCACACCTGGTTAAGCGTACATGTTACAAAGCACAAGGACCCAGGTTCAAGCTTGCAGTTCCCACCTTCAGGGAGAAAGCTTCACAAGTGGTGAAGCAGTACTGCAGGTATCTCTCTTTCTTTCTCCTTATTTTTCCCTCCCTTCTCAATTTCTCTGTCTCTATTTAACAAATAAATTAAATATCAAAAATATATGAGTTGTGGTCCAGGAGATGGTGCACTGGATAAAGCAATGAACTCTCAAGCCTGAGGTCCTGAGTTCAATCCCCAGCACCACATGTACCAGAATGATGTTTGGTTCTTTCTTTCTCTCCTCCTATCTTTCTCATTAATAAATAAAATCATATATATATGGGTTGTCAGGAAAAAAGTCATGACGCATTTTTGCATAGGAAAATAGAAAAATATCGTGGCTTTTCTGACAACCCAATAGCTTCCTGTCTGTTTCTAGCCTTTCCAACTTGCAATCTATCTGCTGTAAGAGGTTTTAAAATTTTCTTTGGGGGGCCAGGCAGTGGTGCACCCGATTAAATGCATATACTATAGTGCGCAAGGACCCAGGTTCAAGCCCCTGGTCTCAACCTGCAGGGGGAAAAACATCAGGAGTGGTAAAGTAAAGTTGCAAGTATCTCTCTGTCTCTCTCCCTCTCTACCTTCCCCACTCCTCTCAATTTCTGTCTCTATCCAATAATAAAGATTTTTTTTAAAAAAATCATAAAAATTATTTTTACTATTATTATTTTGTATTTATAATAGAAACCAGAGTACCATGTACCATTTTGGCATATATAGTGCTGAAAATTTAACTAGAGACTCTACACTTGCAAATCCTGTATTCTACCTCCACTTGAGTCTTGGTTTTCTTTCTCAGGCTTAGTTTCCATAGGTGCCACCATACCTGACACTTAAGTTCTAATTCCTCTGGTTCTCATGCTAGTTAGAGGTAATACAGAAATAAATAATAATTACACAGGGGTCAGGTGGTGGCACACTGGGTTAAGTGCACACAGTACAAAGTGCAAGGGCCCTCATAAGGATCCTGGTTCGAGCCCCTGACTCCCCACCTGCAGGGGGAAAGCTTTGCAAGAGGTGAAGCAAGTCTGCAGGTGTCTCTCTGTCTCTCTCCTGCTCTTGCTCCTCTATCAAATTAAAAAGAAAGAGTGGCTGCTGGGAGTGGTGGATTGATTCATCATTTAGGCTCTGAGCCCCAGGAGTAAGCCTGGTGGGAATGAAAACATTAAAAAATAAATAAATAAAAATAAAAACACTGTTTGGATGGAGGTAGATAGCATAATGGTTATGCAAGTAGACTCTCATGCCTCAGGCTCTATAGTTCCAGGTTCAATCCGTCATACCACCATAAGTCAGAGGTGAGCAATGCTCTGGTAAACAATACAAAGTAAAAGTAAAAAAAAATAATAATTGTTTGGCAGAATCAGAATTTTAAAAACGAAAATAAAGAGCTACGGCGACAGCATTAAAGTTATGCAAGTAACTTTCAAGACTGAGGCTGTTAGCTCCCAAATTCAATCCATAGCACCACCATGCAGCCTTGTAAAAAAAGAAATAAGAAAGAAAGAAAGAAAGAAAGAAAGAAAGAAAGAAAGAAAGAAAGAAAAAAAGAAAGAAAGAAAGAAAGAAAGAAACGGGTCTGGTGGTAGCACAGCAGGTTAAGCGCAAGTGGCGTAAAGCACAAGGACCGGCATAAGGATCCTGGCTTGAGCCCCTGGCTCCTCACCTACAGGGGAGTCCCTTCACAGGTGGTGAAGCAGGTCTGCAGGTGTCTATCTTTCTCTCCCACTCTCTGTCTTCCCCTCCTCTCTCCATTTCTCTCTGTTCTATCCAACAAGGATGACATCAATAACAACAACAATAATAACTACCACAATAAAACAACAAGGGCAACAAAAGGGAAAATAAATAAATAAATATTTTAAAAAGTAAGGATCCCGGTTCGAGCCCCTGGCTCCCCACCTGCAGGGGGATTGCTTCATAAGCAGTAAAGCAGGTCTACAGGTGTCTATCTTTTTCTCACCCCCCCCCCCCCCGGTCTTCCTGTATTCTCTTGATTTCTTTTGGTCCTATCCAACAACAACAATAATAGCAACAACAACAAGGGCAACAAAAGGGAAAAAAATAAAATGGCCTCCAGGAGCAGTGGATTTGTAGTGCAGGCACTGAGCCCCAGCAATAACCTTGGAGGCAAAAAAAAAAAAAAAAGGAAAAGCATAAAAGCACAAAGTAGAAAGGAGGCTGGGCGGGGTAGCGCACTGGGTTAAGTGCACATGGTATGAAGTGCAAGGACTTGAGCAAGGACCCCAGTTGGAGGCCCCGCATCCCCACCTGCAGGGGGGTTGCTTCATAAGTGGTGAAACAGGTCTGCAGGTATCTCTCTGTCTCTCTCCCTCTATCTTCCCCTTCCCTTTCAATTTCTCTCTTGTCCTATCTAAAAAAAAGGAAAAATGGCCACCAGGAACAGTGGATTTTTAGTGCAGGCACCAAGCCCCATCGATAACCCTGGAGGCAAAAAAAAAAAAGTATAAAGTAGAGAAACAGCTTAAAAAAAAAAACAAAACCGACAATTAATTAATTAATTGATCAGAGTACTGCTCAACTGTGGCTTATGGTGATGGCATGGACTGAACCTCCGAGGCTCAGGCATCAAAGTCTATTGCAAAATCTGTTTTGTTTCTCCAGTCCAGTAACTATAATTTCAACAAGAAATTTCAGCATAGCAAAGATCTCTGGATTTTACTTAATAACAAAAATTCTGTGGCTGGAGAATAGGACATCAGTGAATAGAACTCATGATTTGCATACAAAAAGTCTTAAGTTTGTTCTTGGTACTACATATGATTAAATCTTTTGCCGAAAATAAATATGTAAATTTTTAATGTGCATGTTGAAAAAAGTGTGCAAATTGATTATAATGTTACTCACCTGTGGTTTGGTGAATTTTCTTAGTAAGCACCAATACACGAAATGTTGACTTGCAGCAAACAAACTCTTTTTGTCTGTTTTCTTACAGTATACTCGAATTAACTGTTCTGCAAATTTCTCTGGCAAAAGCTGTGAAACCTTTCAAAAGAAAAGATTCATACTTACCTTGAGTACACATATGAAGAGAGATCAATTATATCCCAGGTGCCTAAGTTCTATTTTTGATGTTATATTAAAAGTATATTATTTCACTATTTGAATCCAATTATTCAAAGAAAAGAACTTAATTATCATTTTGCAAAATGTCCTAGAATAGTATATTAATTAATAATAAACTGGGGCTGGGCAGTAGCACAGCAGGTTAAGTGCAGGTGGCACAAAGCTCAAGGACTGGCGTAGGAATCCTGGTTCGAGGCCCCGGCTCCCCACCTGCAGGGGAGTCGCTTCACAAGCAGTGAAGCAGGTCTGCAGGTGTCTATCTTTCTCTCCCCCTCTCTGTCTTCCCCTCCTCTCTCCATTTCTCTCTGTCCTATCCAACAACAACGACATCAATAATAACAACAACAACAACAAAAAAAAACAAGGACAACAAAAGGGAATAAATATTTAAAAATAAATAAATAAGTCTTTAATTAATAACAAACTTTATAAAGTGGTTCAGGAGGTGGCACAGTGGAAAAAAGCATTGGACTCTCAAGTGTGAGGTCCTGAGTTCAATCCCAGGCAGCACATGTAACAGTGATATCTGGTTCTTTCTCTCTCTTGTCTCCTATCTTCTTCATGAATAAATAAATAAAATCTAAAAAAAACAAGGGCAGAAAGACCAGCGTAAGGATCCCAGTTTGAGCCCCCAGCTCCCCACCTGCAGGAGAGTAGCTTCACAAGCGGTGAAGCAGGTCTGCAGGTGTCTGTCTTTCTCTCCTCCTCTCTGCCTTCCCCTCCTCTCTCCATTTCCCTCTGTCCTTTCCAACAACAATGACATCAATAAGAACAACAACAATAAGAAAACAACAAGGGCAACAAAAGGGAATAAATAAATATAAAAAAAAAAAAACAGACTTTATAAAGACTTATTTACATAATTATTTGTAGACTACAGGTTCTCCTATAGAAGATATGCAACTAAATATTTTTTTTTTTTTTTTAAAGAATTTTATTTATCTATTAATGAGAAACATAGGAGAGAGAAAGAGCCAGACATCACTCTGATACATGTGCTGCTGGGGATTGAATTCAGAACGTCATGTTTGAGAGTGTGATGCTTTATCCACTGTTTCACCTCCCGGTAATTTTTTTTTTTTTAAGAATTTATTTACCGTGGTTCAGGTGGTGGCACAGTGGATAAAGCATTGCACTCTCAAGCATGAGATCCTGAGTTCAATCCCCGGCAGCACATGTACCAGTTCAATCCCCGGCAGCACATGTACCAGAATGATGTCTGGTTAATTCTGTCTCCTCATATCTTTTTCATTAATAAATAAAATCTTAAAAAAAAAAGAATTTATTTACTGTGGTCCGGGAGATAGCGCAATGGATGAAGTGTTGGGCTCTCAAACATGAGGTCCTGAGTTCAATCCCCGGCAGCAGCACAAGTACCAGAGTGATGTCTCGTTCTTTATCTCTCCTCCTATCCCTCTCATTAGTAAATAAATAAATAAATAAGTAAAATGTTTTTTAAAAGAATGTATTTACTTATGAGAGAAAGGAGAGACAGAAAGAACCAGGTATCACTCTGGTACATATGCTGCCGGAGATTGAACTTAGGAGCTCATATTTGAGAGTCCAATGCTTTTATCTACTGGGCCACCTCTCGGATCACGCAGGTAAATAACTTAATTTACATTACTTTACTCATATCACAATGTCTTCCCACCAGATTTATCACTTAGTTTATAAACAAAAAAATAACATTTCAGTGGGGAGACAGCATAATGGTTATGCAAATAGACACTCAAGCCTGAGGCACTGAAGATCTCAGGTTCAATCCTGAGTACCACCATCAATCAGAGCTGAGTAGTGCTCTGGTAAAACAAATAAAAACAAATAACAATGATGATAATAAGAACAACAAAACCATTGTCATCTACATTCAGCCAAAAGGAAAATTACCCATTAAGATGCTCTAATCAGGACAGGGAGATAGCATAATATTTATATGTAAGATATTAATAATAGGGAGTTGGGTGGTAGCGCAGTGGGTTAACCACAGGTGGTGCAAAGCACAAGGACCAGCATAAGGAGATCCCGGCTCCCCAACTGCAGGGGAATTGCTTCACAGGCAGTGAAGCAGGTCTGCAGATATCTATCTTTCTTTCCCCCTCTCTGTCTTCCCCTCCTCTCCATTTCTCTCTGTCCTATCCAATAACAATGACATCAATAACAACAAAAAGAACTACAACAACAAGAAAAACAAGGGCAACAAAAAAGAGGGAATATTAAAAAAGTTACTAATAATAAGTTTCATTTTTACCCTCCCTTCCTTCCTTCCTTCCTTCCTTCCTTCCTTCCTTCCTTCCTTCCTTCCTTTCCTTCTTTCCTGCCTCCAGTGTTATCGCTGGTGCTCAGTGCCAGCACTATGAATCCACTGTTCCTGGTGGCTATTTTTTTCCCTTAATTTTATTGGATAGGAAAAAGAGAAATTGAGAGAGGAGGGAAGATAGAGAGAGACAGAGAGACATCTGCAGACCTGCTTCACCACCTGTGAAGTGACCTCCCTGTAGGTGGCGAGCCAGGGGTTTGACTCAGGATCCTTGGGCAGGTCCTTGCACTTCTATGTGCACTTAACCTAGTGCGCCATTGCCTGGCCCCTGCTCCCCACCTGCAGTGGGGATGCTTCATGAGTGGTGAAGCAGGTCTGCAGGTGTCTATGTATCTTCCATCTTCCTACCTCTCTATTTGCCCCTCCCATTCCAATTTCTCTCTTTTCTACCAAATAGAAAGAAAGAAAAAGGGGGGGGGGAGGCTTCCAGGAGCAGTGGATTCATAGTGCCAGTGCCAAACCCCAGCAATAACCCTGATGATGACAATTAAAAACAATTTATTATTATTATTACTATTATTATTTTTAAAATTTATTTATTCATGAGAAAGATAGGCAGAGAGAGAAAGAACCAGACATCACTCTGGCACATGTGCTGCCAGGGGTTGAACTTGGGACCTCATGGTTGAGAATCCAATGCTTTATCCACTGTGCCACTGCTCGGACCACTACTATTATTATTTTTTACCAGCGCACTCCTTAGCTCTGACTTACGGTGCTGCTAAGGGTTGAACCTGGGAGCTAAGAGCCTCAGGTATAAAAGTCATTTGCATAACCATTATGCTGTTTCCCCAGCACTGCATTTTAATTATTTAATGATATTTTTATTCAGTGGAGGTAACATCAGAGAATCACTTTAGAAGATATTTAAAAAAAAATTTTTTAGGGGCTGGGCAGTAGCATACCTGGTTGAGCACAGAGGTTACAATGTACAAGGACCAGGGTTCAAACCCCCTGTCCCTATCTGCAGGGGGAAACCTTTGCAAGTGGTGAAGTAATGTTGCAGGTGTCTCTCTGTCTCTCTCCCTAGCTCCCCCTTCCCTCTCAATTTCTGGCTGTTTATATGCAATAAATAAAGATAATAAAATTAACAAAAATTTAAATTATATTTATTTATTTATTGGTCAGAGACAGCAAGAAATTGAAAGGGATGGTGATGATAGAGAGGGAGAGAGGCAGAGACAGCTGCAACACTGCTTTACCTCTCAGAAAGCTTTTCCCCTGCAGGTGGGGATTGGGGGCTCAAACCTGGGTCCTTTTGCACTGTAATGTGTGCTTAACCAGGTGTGCCACTGCCTGGCACAGAGCATCACTTTCGTATATGTGATACCAAGGATTGAATTTGAAACCTAATGCAAAAGTCTGGTCCTCTACCCACTGTGCCGTTCTCAGGCCATTGCATTTTAATTGATTAAAACAACATTTTATGTATGTATGTTAAATATGTATGTATTTAATTTTCACCAGGGTCATCATTGGGGCTCAGTGCTGATACAATGAATCCACCACACCTTGTTGGTATGCTTCACATTGGCTTGGTCTCACCCCCCCCCCCCCAGCCTCCAGGAGATTTGGTTTAGCCCTTGCTAGTTTAGTGCTTCTTCCTTCTCCCCGCCCCTACCCTACATACTTCCTGGGTTCCTGGCTCTGCTGCCCGAGGAGAAAGATGGAGGAGCACATTGTGTGGTGATTAGGTGTTGGACTGTTTGCCCACTCATGAATAAAGATTAAACTGCGTTCTCAGCTTAGCTACAAGTTTCTGGTCATCTGTTACCCGCCCGTGAAGCCAGCCTGGCAAAAACAACACCTGGTGGCTTCTTTTCTTTTCTTTTCTTTTCTTTTCTTTTCTTTTCTTTTCTTTTCTTTTCTTTTCTCTTCTCTTTTCTCTTCTTTTCTTTTCTTTTTACTCCAGGGTTATCGCTGGGGCTTTGGTGCCTGCACCACAAATCCACTGCTTCTGATGGCCATCTTTTCCATTTTTGTTGTTGTTGGATAGACCAGAGAGAAATGGAGAGAGGAGGGGAAGACAGAGAGGGGGAGAGAAAGACAGACACCTGCAGACCTGCTTCACCGCCTGTGAAGCAGGTAGGGAGCAGGGTCTCAAATTCAAGTTCTTGCTTATGGTAGTGTGTCCACTCAATTGGGTGTGGCACCATCCAGTCCCTATTTTATTTATTTTAAACAAAGAGATATACAGAGAGAAAGATACATAGAGAAATGGGGGGTGGGGAGGGAGAGAGATAGAGAGAGAGAGCAACTAGAACACTCCTCAACTCTGGCTATGGTGATGGTTCTGGGGATTGAACCTGAGACCTCAGAGGCATAAAAGTCTTTTGCATAGCTATTGTGCTGTCTCCCCAGCCTGGCATTTTAATTTTAAAGACAAGCTTTTTGTTTTACTGCACACTGACTTTACAACCTAAACTCATATAAAACAATTTACTGGAGGTGCAAAGTGCAAGGACCTGTGTAAGGATCTCAGTTTGAGCTCCCGGCTCCCCACCTGCAGGGGGGGTTGCTTCACAAGTGGTGAAGCAGGTCTGCAGGTGTCTATCTTTCTCTCCCCCTCTCTGTCTTCCCCTCCTCTCTCCATTTCTCTCCGTCCTATCCAACAATGATGACATCAATAACAACAAAAACAATAACTACAACAATAAAACAACAAGGGCAACAAAAGGGAATAAGTAAATAAATAAATATTAAAAAAAACAATTTACTTTTGAATATTCTACTTAAATAGTTACCTGGTTTTTGGTAATCCTGATTGCTTTCCCGGGATCACTCTTACAATAGAAGCGAACATTATCAATTGGATTCTTGTCTTCCATTCCATAATCCATGGTGATAACCTTAAGAAAAGCAATAAAGAAACAATTACATACATATCACCCAAGAGAATTGATTTCAGGGTTGTAGAAACATCACGAGGTATGGAGTACAGCTCTCTAGAGATTCAGAAGAGTGCTGCTAAGATGAGTTGTAGTATAATAAAAGTAACCATGGTGCAAGCCCTATAGGGATTTGTCCTTGAAATCTAGGAGGCAGAGGTATTTAATTAGGGGTATTTATTTGTATTTTTAGTATAAATAAGATATGTGTGTGTGTCGGGAAATTGTGAGGATGTGGTTGAGCATGGCAGGGCTTGACTTGAGGGGACATCCATCTTCTGTCTTATCAGACTTATTATCTACATAATCATTGTTTTGCCTGAAAGATCCCCACCCATTCCATTTCTTTGATCTATCTTCTTTCTACCCTCAAAGCCCTCCCTGCCTGCAGGGTAGTATTATTAATCCTACCAGTTAAAACCCTCACAACAGTTGCTAAGGAAGTTCCTACTTTTCCCAGCCTTTTTGCCTTTCTCCGCCCCTTTCCAAACCATGTCAAACCATTTCCGTTTCCAACTTGCCACTTCTGGGTCTGCCCTTTAAAAGCCTTGGCTCTCTGATCTATAAAGAATTGAATTTCTTCCCACCACGAGTCTGTTCCTGAGTCATCTCTCTCACGTCGCTGAGTGAGTAGCAGCCCAGGCTGGCTCCAGTCACATTCTCTCCAACACAGAGAGTACGCACCCAGGAAGAGGCACCCCCACGCTATCCCAGCATGTTTGTGTCCCCACCAGTTATCACTGGGGCTTGATGCTTGCTTAACTTCACCATTCCTTGTAGCTAAAACATTTTTTTTTCCCTGATTGAGAGAGAGAGGCAAAGAGAAAAAAAAGGAAAAGTTGGTACCTATAGCACTGTTCTAACACTAGAGATACAAGGAAACTTGATAAAGTCCCAGCCACCTACCTTGTTTTCTAGACTGAGATTGAACATAACATTATAAAAGTAATTATCCAGTCACATATGTTATAAAAGTTACCAAGGAAAATTAACAGATGTTATGAATTTTCCAAGTATGGAGCTTAATAGGTTGGAAGTCTGTAGGAAGTAATGGAAATGTCTTCATGGGAAAGTGACTTTACTAAGTGAGTAGGAATTAACCAGATATAGACAGGAAAGAAATGAATTCCAGGCAAAATAAAGTTCTCAGGTCATCCATCCATGGTACATCCTTTGTGGTGCTGGGGCTCAAGCCCAGGGCTTCAGGCATACTAAGGTGTGTGACCCACCAGATTACTTATCTCCCAGACTGTAGATCCTATTCTCAGCTAAGCATACAAAACTAAACAAAACGGGGGTTGGGCAGTGGCGCAGTGGGTTAAGCGCATGCAGCGCTAAGCACAAGGACCGGAGTAAGGATCCTGGCTGGAGCCCCTGGCTCCCCACCTGCAGGGGAGTCGTTTCATGAGCGGTGAAGCAGGTCTGCAGGTGTCTATCTTTCTCTCCCCCTCTCTGTCTTCTCCTCCTCTCTCCATTTCTCTCTGTTCTATCCAACAATGAACAGCATCAACAATGGAAATAATAACCACAACAAGACTACAACAACAAGGGCAACAAAAGGGGGGGGAAATGGCCTCCAGGAGCAGTGGATTCATGGTGCAGGCACCGAGCCCAGCAATAACCTTAGAGGGGAAAAAAAAAAACTAAAAAAAACTAAACAAAACAAGTAGCTCAGTGGCCTGAGGGGTGGCACAATAGCTAAAGTTCTGGGCTGAAAAGTATTTGTTTGGGGGCAGGGCAGTGGCCCAGTTAAGCACATGTTACCATGTACAAATACACAAGTTCACAAGTTCAAGGCCCAGGTTTCTACCAGCAGGGGAAATTGAAGCAGTGCTGCAAGTGACTCTCTCTTTCTGCCTATCTTCCTTCTCTTTCAATTTCTCTATGTTTAAAAAGATAGAAAGAAAGGGAGTGGGAGAGGGAAAAAAGTGACCAGAAACAATGTATTTTTTGTGTAGGTACCAAGTCCCAGCAATAAACCTGGTGGCAATTAAAAAGATAAGCAAGTAAATAAATAAAATAAAAGCAAGAGTTTTTTTTTTTTTTTTAATTCTATCTATTTATGAGAAAGATAGGAGGAGAGAGAAAGAACCAGATATCACTCTGGCACATGTGCTGCCGGGGATCGAACTCGGGACCTTATGCTTGAGAGTCCAAAGCTTTATCACTGCGCCACCTCCCGGGCCACAGAAGCATGAGTTTGATAATAGGCATTGTATTTGTCAAGCAGTGCTCTGATTCTCTCATTAATAAAACTTTTTAAAAATTATTTTATTGGGTGTTTAATTGCTTACAGTATAATTGTTGACATAGGTACAATTCCTTATCATACCCCCAACTTACATCCTTTTTACCATCAAGTAACAGGACCCAAGAGCTTCCCATGGTCCCTCCCTGCCCTAGGTATAGGGGCCAGATGGTGGTGCCCCTAGTAGAGTGCACATATTACAATGTGCAAGGACCCATGTTCAAGCCCCTATTTCCCACCTGCAGAGAAGCCTCACAAGCAGTGAAAAAATGCTGCAGATATTTCTCTCTGTCTTCCCCTTCCCTATCAATTTCCCAATAAGTAACTAAGTAAAATTTAGTTTTTAAAAGTAGCTACAAGGACAACAAAAGGGAATAAATAAATAAATATAAAATTTAAAAAAAAAGGAAAACAATGTTTTAAAAAAAAGTAGCTACAGATAAAAAGCAGTTACAAATCAAGTTCAAGTTTTTAATTCAGATTAGTAAATAAAATAATGCTTTATGGCCAATTAAATAACCATAAAAGCTTCTACTGACATATGTAGCTTAAAAAGAAGTCACATAAAATGTACCAAATAATTACATTACACTGTTGAAGCAGGAGAAATTCATAGCTCACTGGATAGGTGCCTGCATTGCCATGTGCACATTCCCAGTTCAAGCCCCCACACCACAAGGGGGTGCCACAGTACACGGTAAAGCTCTGATGCCTCGGTGTTTTCTCCCTCCTTGTTTCTTTCTCAATGAAATAAACAAAAACAAATAATGAAAAAAACAGGCCAGGAAGTGGCAAAATGATGTGTGCATGAGGCCGGAGACAGCAAAAAACAATGAATAAATAAAAATACATGGCGGGGGTGCAGGGCTGACAGTAGCGCAGTGAGTTGTGCAAAGCGCATGGACTGGACCTGTGTAAGGATCCCGGTTTGAGTCTCCGGCTCCCCACCTGCAGGGGGGGTCACTTTACAAGTGGTGAAGCAGGTCTGCAGGTGTTTTTCTTCCCTTCCTCTCTCCATTTCTCTCGGTCCTATCCAACAACAACAGCAATAGCAACAACAACGTAAACAACAAGGGCAACAAAAGGGAAAAAATAGCTTCCAGAAGCAGTGGATTCGTCGTGTAGTAAACAACAAGGGCAACAAAAGGGAAAAAATAGCTTCCAGAAGCAGTGGATTCGTCGTGTAGGCACCGAGCCCCAGTGATAACCCTGGAGACAATCAATCAATCAATCAATAAAATACATGGCTACAGAGATTACTCACTGGATATGGCATATGTGCTGCCATGTGCTTAGCACAGGTTTGTACACCACCACCACATAGAAGAGACTTGGTAGTAGAGGAAATTTCAGTGCTGTGGTGTCTCTCCTATCCAAATCTATATATATGAATCACACTATAAATTAAACCTGATATACTAATGCATAATACTATTTAATTAGCAGTTATTTTTAATGTTTTATTATATTAATTTTGGTAAAGACAGCCAGAAATTGAGAGGAAGGGGAAGACAGAGAGAGAGGGAGTGAGAGAGATATACCTACAACACTTCACTATTTGTGAAGCTTTCACAAGTGGGGACTGGGGGCTTGAACCCCAGTCCTTGCACATTGTAACATGTGCATTCAACCAGCTGTGCCACCATCTAGCTCCTGCAGTTATTTTTTTTTTCTCAAAATATAGAAGGGTTTTGCCTATCTAAAATGGAATTTTTTTTTTTAATTATTAAACTCTACTATCATGTTCATTGTAAAAAGTAATGAAACAGGGGCTGGGGATGGCACACCTGGTAGAGTACACATATTACAAGATGTTCAAGCCCCCCGTCTTCTCACTTGCAGGGGAAAGCTTCATGAGTATTTAAGCAGTGCTATAGGTATCTCACCATTTCGCTACTTCTCTGTCTTTATTTACTTATTTAATTTTTTTTTTACCAGAGTACTGATCAGCTCTGGCTTCTGGTGGTACAGGGGATTGAACCTGTGGACTTTGGAGCCTCAGGCATGAAAGTCTCTTTGCATAACCATTATGCTACTTAC